>NW_027394279.1:0-117500 GCF_049309525.1 Garra rufa | reverse complement strand
CAAATACAACAGACACATGCTTGCCAGCAATGGAAACCCACATGAAAAAAGAACAACTTACCACATCCTCCCTAAGACAAATTTTTTGTTTTACATTTTACATCTTAATGAGGTCAAATGAACACCATACAGACACAAACAGAGCAACAACACGAGAGATTGAAAAGAAGACTCCATTTTTTTTTTTATCTTACCAGTTGAGGCTCCATAATCCATTTCTAAAAAACAAAAACATTTCTCATTAAAATGAGCTGCTCATACCAAATGTAAACTGAACATTTTCTAAAAGAAATTCATTCTACACCCTGGGTAGATTAAATACTGTATTTTATTTTCATACTTCACATTTTACATTGCTTATAATTTACCCGGGGTTAATAAATAATTCAGTGTATTCATAAGCTGCCGTTTGGGTTAACCTCCTTATTTTAATGTTTGCACCATCATTAATTCAATGATGAACGCGCACAAGACCTATTTACATTACGGCTATAGCATTGTGCATGCATAGTATTATACAATATTATTATTATTACAGGACTTGCAAAATCGCTAACCTGACGTCCTGGGGCCAGGGGCGCCGCTCGCAATTTTGGGCCCTATGACAAAATATGAAGTTAGGCCCCCCCTACCACACCCATCCAGGACAAAACATACAAGCCAACCTAGCTTTTCAAAATCTTTGTCTGCAATATAATAGTACTGACATATTACTTTTGTTATTGCTTCTGACCACATTTTGACCTACCATGGCTGTAGCTAGCAGATGATATATTGTTCAAAAATAAATGTAATAGAAAATAGAAGAGTGCAAAATGCAGTAAAGTGCAACTTTCCTGCATAAAATCATTCTACATAACTTCAAATTCATCTTTAATGTTGACTAAGTAAGGCTATGTCAGACACTGAAGTAGTAGAATGAATGCTTATAATCGAACTGCAATGTCTTTTAGTCTGTTTTTAAAAGGCAGGATCTTAGTGGCATGCTGGTTACCTCCTTCTTCAACTGGGAGAAGAGTTGGGGGAACTTCGTGAGGAAGAGTGAGTGAGGGCGAGGCTGCATCTGTACAGTAGGAGGAAGATCTCATTATTAGTGAACTAGAAATCTGCTATCATACACAGTGGTAGTATTTCAAGTCCGCCAGCAACTTGTTGTATTGAGTATCAGATAGTGGTTTGCTATGCAAGCAGTGCCAACATTACATCAAAGGAAGCTTCATGAATAAACATACACCTTTCTTTTTGAAAAACTTAGCGAGTAATTGTCGGCCCGTTTTCTCTCTCTGTGCTCTCTGTAACCTCGCTTGTCGTTTCTGATGACCGGACTTATGCTTCTTTGTTGAACTTGATGACATATCTGCTTTGACAGTTCAACACCTGTATGGCAAGCCGTTTTAGCCTAAAATATACGAAGTGTTACTTGTCGTAATTGCTTTTTTACTAGTAAGAATTGAATTAGAGAGCTCTATAATTTAATTCTTACTAGTTAAAAAGCCACATTACAGATATGTTTAATTGCAGAGCTCTGTAATTGATTTAAAATAAAACAAACTGTATACTTGATTTATCCCTTTAAATGGTCTAAACAAGGCTGAAATGACATTGTATACGATTTTTTGTTTTGTGAAAACCTGTTTCTGAAAAGTAAATCGTGTTATGTTAATATGTTACCGTACATTGTCCAACCCCACTCATACCACGTTCCTTTTACATGTGCAGCTCTTAAAAAGGGTCATAAACTGCCTTAAACTGATATTTAGAAATTCTGCAGATACAATGTAAATAGTGAAATTAAATTCCTTTGTTGATATTTGTCTACTGAAAATATTTTTGATTGACATTTAGACTCCCATCTGATTTTTTATATTTAAAAATTAAAAAAAAAAAAAAAAAAAATTTAAATACATTTTCAGGCTACCAAAATCTGAAAAGTACCTGCCCGAACGGCTGCCAGAGATTTTGAAATTTTACGAGCCTGTATTATACCCAGAACAGGGAGGAGTGAGCATTAGTGAGTACACAAATATAATTGAATTCATACTAGAAGCCTGAGCATGGAATCTTTAATCAGACCTCACATATGCAATAGAAGCCTCAGTTTTCCTTTATGGTTAATAATAGTTCCAACTTGCACTCCTAAATGTGCATTGAAAACTGACAGCTCATAAAACTCGCTAAAAAAAAAAATCAACATGTTGATAACACATAAGCAGTGTTTCAGAATGCTCTCAATTATATATATTTGCTCTGGGATAAGTGAATATGGGGCTGGGAGGGAAGAATCACAGTATACTCACTACAAAAAGCTAGACTACACCACTGGCTGAAGTTTATCACTACACAAACAGTTTAAATGAGTAAGTTTGTTGAAGTGAGCAGCTTCAGTACTTCAGACTGCGTTGTTGCACTCCACCATGATATAAAAAAATAAACATAAAACTTTGTGTGCTGTAGTTTGTACAGAACATAAGTGAAAGACAGTCATTTGTATCAGCGATGATAGACAAGAAGCTGTCGAATTACAATTAAATGAACCTTAATTTTGACAAAAAATGACTTTCGACCCATTTTTCCAATGTACTGAAAACTTCCCAGTGTGACATTGGATGGGTTTATTCCAGAGCGCATCACACTGTATTCCTGTGATAAAACGTACATTTTCAGCACCATTATTCACTTATCACCAGCAGGGTGGACTATTGTAATGGTCTCCTCACTGGCCTTCCCAAGAAGACCATTAGACAGCTGCAGCTCATACAGAACGCTGCTGCCAGGATTCTGACTAGAACCAAAAAATCTGAGCATATCACAGCAGTCCTCAGGTCCTCCAGTTATGTTTAGGATCGATTTTAAAGTACTTCTACTCGTTTGTAAAGCTCTCAATGGCCTAGGACCTAAATACATTGCTGACATGCTCACTGAATACAAACCCAACAGACATCTCAGATCACTAGGATCGAGTCAGTTAGTAATATCAAGGGTTCACACAAAACAAGGGGAATCCGCTTTTAGCTATTATGCCACCCAAAGTTGGAACCAGCTTCCAGAAGAGATCAGATGTGCTAATACATTAGACATATTTAAATGCAGATTCAAACCCACCTGTTTAGTTGTGCATTTATTGAATGAGCACTGTGCTACGTCCGAACAGATTGCATTATTTTATGTATAATCATTTCTACTGTTTTAATTCATTTTTAAATCAAATTTTAAATCATTTAAAATGTTCTTAAATCCTCTGTTTTTATGGTTGTGATTTATTATGATGATTTTTATATTATGATTTTAATTCTTCTTATGTACATAGTGTATGAAATGTGCTATATAAATAAACTTGCCTTGCCTTGCCTTGCCTTGCCTTGCCTTACCCGGCACTGACACAGACTTCAGTGCTAGTGGAGGAGGAGGAGCTACAGACAGACAAAACCAAAGGTCAGAACAGATTCAGATCTGGAGAAACAACCATGGACAGACACATCCAACAAAACTAACAAACAGTGCCAGTCTTTAGGCTTGTAGTGTGAAAAAATGTCAAAGAAATTTGACCAGTTTGACTATTTTAAAATTTAAGTGCATTATGTATTTAAGTGAAAGTGTATTGATTGTAACACATTCAGACAGACATTAAAATATTTAAACAAGTGAAAAACAAAGAGTGCAAGTGAGTTTGAGTAATAAGATACACATGAAACACAAATAAAATATTAAGTATATACAAAAACTAAATAAACAGAGACATTCAGACATTGGTAGCTGAGCCACTTGAGGGCCTTCAAGCAGAAAAACAGATTCAGATCAACAGAACTAAAATAAGAAAAGCTTTGGAATAGGGATGATATGAACATTTTGGGCCCAAAACAGATTTGCAATTGCCTTTATTGTTTTGACTGCACTTAGTCATTTCTAGTTGGCATTGTGTACATCTTAAAGGGATAGTTCACCCAAAAATAAAAATTTGATGTTTATCTGCTTACCCCCAATGCATCCAAGATGTAGGTTACTTTGTTTCCTCAGAAAAACACAAACAAAGATTTTTAACGAAAACCGATGCAGTCTGCCAGCCTTATCATGGACGTGGATGGGCACCAAACCTTTAAAAGTAAACAAAAACATGCACAGACAAATCTAAATTACACCCTGCGGCTCGTGATGATACATTGATGTCCTATGACACGAAACGATCGTTTTTTGTGAGAAACTGAACAGTATTCATATAATTTTTTACCTTTGATACACAGCCACGTCCATCTTTAATGTGCACGAGTTTGGCATCAGTAACGTCACATGAGCACGTGCTCTGTTGTAGAATACGCAAACGCCGGAAGCGATCTGTTGCATGTATACGACACTCATTGTTTACACAGAGCACAGAGATTGTGGTTATGGTTGCTATTCAAAATGGTAATTACTTGCGCGTATCCTGATTGTTCAAACCGATTTAAAGCTAAAAGATTAAAGTAGTTTGCACAAACTCATCCGGGACTTTTCACTGATTTCCCTTTACGGCGTTTGCGTATTCTACGCTAGAGCGCGTGCTCATGTGACATGACTGATGCCAAACTCGCGCACATTACAGATGGACGTGGCTGTGTATCAAAGGTAAAAAATTATATAAATACTGTTCAGTTTCTCACAAAAACCGATCGTTTCATGTCTTAGGACATCAATGTATCATCACGAGCCGCAGGGTGTAATTTGGATTTGTCTGTGCATGTTTTTGTTCACTTTTAAAGGTTTGGTGCCCATGCATGTCCATGATAAGGCTGGCAGACTACACCGGTTTTCGTTAAAAATCTTCGTTTGTGTTTTTCTGAGGAAACAAAGTAACCTACATCTTGGATGCATTGGGGGTAAGCAGATAAACATCAAATTTTCATTTTTGGAAGAACTATCCCTTTAATGAGGTCAAATGAACACCATACAGACACAAACAGAGCAACAACATGAGAAATTGGAAAGAAGAATCCATATTATTATTATTTTTTACCAGAGCGCATCACACTTTATTCCTGTGATAAAATGTACATTTTCAGCACCATTATTCACTTACCCCACACTGACCTAGACCTCGGTGTAGAGCGATCCGGTGAACCAGGAGCTACAGACAGAGAAACCAAAGGTCAGAACAGATTCAGGTTTGGAGAAACAGCCATGGACAGACACATCCAACAAAACTAACAAACAGTGCCAGTCTGTAGGCTTGTGGGGCCCTAGGCAAGATAATGAGAATGGTCCCCAGTAGTGTGAAAAAATGTCATAGAAATTTGACCAGTAAAGAGAATTTTTATTTAAATTTAATATTTAAGTGCAGTATGTTTTTAAGTGAAATTGTATTGATTGTAACACATTCAGACAGACATTAAACTATTTAAACCAGTGAAAAACAAAGAGTGCAAGTGAGTTTAAGTAATAAGATACACATGAAACACAAATAAAATATTAAGTATATACAAAAACTAAATAAACAGAGCATAAACAAAATAAACATATGTTTTTTTTTGCTCTGTTTAAGGCCTACTAATATTCTTACATGATAAAAAAAAATAAAAATCCAGGCTATTTTGTTTGATTTTAAGGAGTGATTGATGATCAAATCTAATGAGGTGTGCTTAGGTGTGATTTAGATTTAGTACATTCAGACATTGATAGCTGAGCCACTTGAGGGCCTTCAAGCAGAAAAGCAGATTCAGATCAACAGAACTAAAATAAAAAAAAGCTTTGGAATAGGGATGATATGAACATTTTGGGCCCAAAACAGATTTGCAATTGCCTTTACTGTTTTGACTGCACTTAGTCATTTCTAGTTGATGTTGTGCACATCTTAATGAGGTCAAATGAACACCATACAGACACAAACAAAGCAACAACATGAGAGATTGGAAAGAAGAGTCCATATATATATATATTTTTTTTTATTTTACCAGGTATGGCTCCGTAATCCATGTCTAAAAAACAAAAACATTTCTCATTAAAACGAGCTGTTCATACCAAATGTAAACTGACATGACAAGGAACTACAGTATGTTGAAATACCATTTTTAACTGGATCTGAACATTTTCTGAAAGAAATAGATCAGTCTAAACCCTAGATAAATAGATTGATTAGATAGATGAAATACTGATAAAATTAGATTAAACACTGTATTTTCATACTTCACATTTTACATGCTAATAATTTACCCAGGGTTAATAAATAATTCAGTGTATTCATAAGCTGCCCTTTGGGTTAACATCCTTATTTGAATGTTTGCTCCATCATTAATTCAATGATGAACGCGCACAAGACCTATTTACTTTACATTTTGTATTTACTATACAATTTTGAAATATTTGGACTATTTCAATTACAGCTTTTTATCTGAAAATACTTTAGCGAAGAAACTCCATCGCACACCTCTAAGTGATAGGTGCGTAGGATAATAAGACCAACCTGGTGGATCGTTTCAACAGACAAGCAATACCCGCACACTATCGTAACTTGCAGTATTATTTATTGACACAACGTTTCGGTCACATGACCTTCATCAGGTCTGAAAATACTTTAAAATATAACTGTGATGCGATCTAGAAAAACCCAACACATGGTGAAATTTTACCTTATTTTGTTTCGATACCATATGAAAGCTGCGTTCAAGCCCTCAAGCAAACACTGTTTTTATTTTGTCCATTGTAGCTTAAACGTAACAAATGTTATGGCCATCTTAATGCAATGGAATTATGAGAAAATTGGGTTTAAGGACAGACAGGTTCTTTCACTTCACAGGTTTAACGAGAGCTGTCTGTCAAGTCACAAACAGTTTAAACGAATAAGTTTGTTGAAGTGAGCAGCTACAGTACTTCAGACTTCATTTTGATAGGTTAACTGTTTGTGGTGTTAAGAGAAAGCACCTCCGCAGCGTGTTCTTTACATAAGTGAAAGACAGTCATTTGTATCAGAGATGATAGACAAGAACCTATCGAATTATAATTAAATGACCTCACTCTTTGTGTAAGAGCACTTATTGATTTCTAGTTGATGTTGTGCACATCTTAATGAGGTCAAATGAACACCATACAGACACAAACAGAGCAACAACATGAGAGATTGGAAAGAAGAGTCCATATTTTTTTTCTTACCAAGTATGGCTCCATAATCCATTTCTAAAAAACAAAAACATTTCTCATTAAAACGAGCTGTTAATACCAAATGTAAACTGACACGACAAGGAACTACAGTATGTTGAAATACCATTTTTAACTGGATCTGAACATTTTCTGAAAGAAATAGTTCAGTATAAACCCTAGATAGATAGATCGATTAGATAGACGAAATACTGATTAAATTTGATTAAATCAGTGGTTCTCAAAGTGGGGGGCGCACGAGTACTGCAGTGGGGGTGCGGGTCATCAGCAGAAAAATAAAAAAGGCCGTAAACAGCCAAAGGACGTAACTTAGAATGGGAGATCGGTGTGTGAAAGAGAAGAGAAAACCATAGATGAATTCGCACAAACCCAGGCAGGTGCTAGTCTTTCAAAAGCTCAATCCCGAAAATATGACGAGGTATAATTGCTCTCGGCTTCAAAGTTAAAATGATTTACAACTGTCGCTTTGTTGTGTCCAGCAGAGATGTAGCTCCGCTCAGCTAGGAACCGGTCATTTTTTTTCTCTCTCTTCACCAACCCCTGTTCCGACTTTGCGCAAACTGCATTGCAATTAATGTGTGTACGATATGACGCTTTTTGATTTTGATTTGGACAATTTAAAGGTCTCCGCAATCTGCTTTTGAAGAAATATTTTGTGCTACAGCGCACATTCTTTCAAATGTTTTTTTTAAAGTAATGTCTTGTATTTTTTTTTTTTTTTGCAAAAATCATAATCACGATTATTTTGGTCAATATTGTAATCACGATTATTTAAACGATTATGACAGGCTTCAAAACTTTACATAGCGATTAATTTAAAGATAGCAATACAGCTAGAACAAGATACAAATAAAATAAAACAGTGCTTTAAAAATACTGAATACTTTTATGCAAGTCTAAAGTAGTCTAAACAATACTACAGAAATTTAATTTGAATGTAAAATAAAACAATGTCTTCACTCTAATAGTTAAACATGCTTTGTTTCTTATTAAAACTAAAAACGTCCTTCATTCAAGAGCAGTGAGTGATGTTTCTCGTATAAAACGTATTTTTACGTTTTATTCATATTAGGCACAGAGACGCCAAAAGGAATATAATGTGTTGCCGCTTTAACCACAAGGATCCATTATATTGTTACGCACGGATTTTCATTCTCAACTGTTTATGTTCATTTAAGACATAACTGACAAGAGTTTACATGAATAATTACCAAGCCCCTCATTTTGAAATATTTGTGCGTGTATTTGACCGATTAGGTGCGTACCTTGAGCTAACGGAGAACTTTCATGTCCGTGTTCCGCTCCGTCTCTGAGCACATTAAGGACAGCGGATTTCTTTGGTGCTATTAAAAACACAACATCAAAGAAACATTAATAAATAAAGCACGTCCCATTTTATGAAAGCCACCTTACATGATTTAGCTGATTTGCATGTGAAATTTGGCTTTTATGGAGGAGCGAAAGCGCACCACTGGTAAAAGGGCAGAATGGGGCGCAATAATCGTTTCATCTCGATTACTGCATTTTCATGATCGTTTGAAGCAGAAATCGAAATCGAAACTGTATTTCGATTAATTGCACAGCCCTACTATAGCTCTATTTCATGCTTGAAAAATTGGGATTTGCACTAAAAGAGTAGCCTACTTTGATTGTGGCTGCATTTATTGCCTACTCGACTAAGAAAGAACTGTGTCATTTATTTTATTTTATTTTTATACCATAGATTGTTTAAAAATGCAGTGGCTGCAACTAATTTAAATGGCTGTATTATAATAGAGAAAATAAACATCTCGTTCATGTACTCATATTTTCATTCATTCCTGTCCCTTGCTTAAGGCGTAAAATAAATATATAAAAAAAGTCTTTCAGAATCAGCCAGTGCTACCAAGTAAAAAAGGTGATCCAAAAGTACAGCAAAAGCAGTAAAATCTTGAAATATTTTGACTATTTCAATAACTGCTCTTTATCTGAATATACTTTAAAATATAACTGTAATGCGATCTAGAAAAACCCAACACATGGTGAAAATGTACCTTTTTTTTGTTTCGATACCATATGAAAGCTGCGTTCAAGCCCTCAAGCAAACATTGTATTTATTTTGTCCATTGTAGCTTAAACATAACAAATGTTATGGCCATCTTAATGCAATGGAATTATGAGAAAAGTGGGTTTAAAGACAGACAGGTTTTACTTTCACTTCATGGGTTTAACGAGAGCTGTCTGTCGAGTCACAAACAGTTTAAAACGAGTAAGTTTGTTGAAGTGAGCAGCTACAGTATTTCAGACTGCGTTGTTGCACTCCACCATGATATAAAAAAAATTTAAATAAAACTTTGCGTGCTGTAGTTTGCACAGGACTGCCGGGGAATGTGCAGTGATACACCTTTATCAAATATGTTGCGCGGTTTATTTTGATAGGTCAACTGTTTGTGCACCTCCGCAGCGTGTTCTTAACATAAGTGAAAGACAATCATTTGTGTCAGAGATGATAGACAAGAAGCTGTCGAATTATAATTAAATGAACCCTAATTTTGACAAAAAATGACCCATTTTTCGAATGGACTGCAAACTTCCCAGTGTGACATTGGATGGGTTTTTCCAGAGCTCATCACACTTTATTCCTGTGATAAAACGTACATTTTCAGGATTAATTTCACTTACCCCGCATTGGCCTAAACCTCAGTGTAGAGCGATCCGGTGAAACAGAAGCTACCGACAGAGAAACCAAAGGTCAGAACAGTTTCAGATCTGGAGAAACAGCCATGGACAGACACATCCAACAAAACTAACAAACAGTGCCAGTCTGTAGGCTTGTGGGGCCCTTGGCAAGATAATGAGAATGGTCCCCAGTAGTGTGAAAAAATGTCATAGAAATTTGACCAGTAAAGAGAATTTTAATTTTTTTTTTTTAATATAAAATTTAAGTGCAGTATGTATTTAAGTGAAAGTGTATTGATTGTAACACATTCAGCTTTGGAATAGGGATGATATGAACATGTTGGGCCCAAAACAGATTTGCAATTGCCTTTACTGTTTTGACTGCACTTAGTCATTTCTAGTTGATGTCGTGCACATCTTAATGAGGTCAAATGAACACCATACAGACACAAACAGAGCAACAACATGAGAGATTGGAAAGAAGAGTCCATTTTTTTTTTATCTTACCAGGTATGGCTCCGTAATCCATATCTAAAAAACAAAAACATTTCTCATTAAAACGAGTTGTTCATACCAAATGTAAACTGACATGACAAGGAACTACAGTATGTTGAAATACCATTTTTAACTGGATCTGAACATTTTCTGAAAGAAATAGTTCAGTCTAAACCCTAGATAGATAGATCGATTAGATAGATGAAATACTGATTAAATTAGATTAAATCAGTGGTTCTCAAAGTGGGGTATTGCAGTGGGGGCGCTGGCCATCAGCAGAAAAATAAATAAAACCGTAAACAGCCATTGCAATTATTGTGTGTACGATATGACGCTTTTTGATTTTGATTTGGACAATTTAAAGGTCTCCGCAATCTGCTTTTGAAGAAATATTTTGTGCTACAGCGCACATTCTTTCAAATTGTAGTGAATTTTACAGGAGACTCAAGTCATTTTAACTTGGCCCACCTTGGGACGCCAATTATGTAGTGAGTTCTGCTTTCGCCCACTAGGAAGGCGAAATAGTATAGTGATGGGTACTCGTATCACCGATGACATTATGATTCTTGGATCACATGTCACTTAATGTGCGGTTATGAGTACATCACATAAGAAAGATTGGTGGGATATCTAGCTTCTAGAACCTCTTACTGTATTATCAACACAAGGAAGACACAAGTGTAATAAAATACATTTTATTAACAAATGATAGACAAGAGTAATCAACTATTAAATGAATACAATAAATGCAAAAGGAATAAAGTGCATAAGATGCATAAAATGTGATTCAGTTGGGTGTTACTATGTCATAGCTATGTTATCTTATGGAAAGATAAACTGTTGCTACCCTGAAACAAATAAGGTAAAGAACCTTATTATGCATCAAACAAATAAATGAGCTATTATTTGTTATCAACTGCAATCAGCGATACAATATCTAATGTAAATTAGAAAAATCATATACTGATAGTACACAACAATTCCAAGGTCTCTGGAAGAGGATTGGAAGTGATATTTACATTCTCTGTGGTTGATTGAGCAGTCCGGTAGTGGTGAATTCTTCCGGTGAAGTCAGTGGGAAAAAGAGCAGGAATCCGTTTCGACAGCCTTGAGCATGAAGCGCTGTAGGATGCTGATCTCCTGGAGCACCAAAGGGTCCTAAGATCTGGAACACGCAGATGTGGCCCTGGTGTAGGTGCTGAAGGCCCTTAGCTGGGAACACGCAAGCAAAGGTACCTGAAGTGAAGGTTTGCTTGCTGGAGCTCAACCTTGTTGCAAATGTCTGTTGGTCTTCTGCCTCTCTCGGCTAGAGACTCAGAACTTGGTCAATCCGCTTTGTCTCTCTCGGATGGAGACTTAGGATGTGCTGCATCTGTGGTTGCCTCGCTGGACGAAGACTCTGAACGTGGAAAATATCTCTTTCCTCACAGACAGAACATAGTTGTATCTGCTGCTGCCTCAAAGCTGGAGACTCGAAGCGTGGAGCGTCTGTTTCTGTCTCTCTGGACAGTAGGCTCAGAATGGTTGTGTCTGTTAGTGTCTCTCTCTTGTGGAGCTAGAGACTCAGAATGGAGGTATCTGTAGCTGCCTTCCCAGTAACGGGCAACAGACTCAGAAAGAAGTTTGATCGGTTACTGTCTCACCCTTGCGGCCTAAGATTCAGAACTGGTGTAACTGTTATGTCTTTCCCCGACGGGACTCAGACTCAGTACTTTGTTGCTCTGTTAGTGTCCCTTCCCCTACGGGACTCAGACTCAGAACGATTATCTGTTAACGTCCCCTGGACGTGCCGGAGACTCAGAACAAAGAGTGTCTTTTGGAGAGGTACCTTTATACCTTTCCGATGAGGAGGAGATTGCAATTTGCGGGGGGACATGGGGTAGCCCACCCTTCTTTCCTCTTGTGGAAGTCATTTGCATAGTCCAAACACAAAGTTAGAAAAGTGTCAATAATGTTTTACTGGTGCATTTCTCACTTTCCAAAACACAGTCATGTAATGAACACATTAAGTCCAAACATGATGGGAAAAGATTGAACTGTCATGCATGCATTCATTTGTCCATTAACAGCTGAGTTTGTGTAAGATGTTGCACTACACATCGCTGTCAGTGAGAATACTTATTTCTCTGAATAAGTATAAGATGTGTGTGTTATGGTTCGCATCAGTTCAAGGTTTGAAAACATAGTTATGAATGGATTTGGATGGATCTTTGTGATCTCTCTTTGTTTCACCCATTGCTGCTGTGTCTGGAGATCCTAAGGAATTTTTAATGACCGTCACAGGACCAAACCTTAGAAAACAGTCTCAAGGTGGGTAAAGGGCAGAAACTGCGTCTTGACCAATAGGAAGTTCTGTCCTTTCCGGGTTTTTGTCCCAAAGGTCTCTTCTTGCCCTCTAAGAGGTGTCTGGCAGTTGTCCTGGCATCCTTATCTGGTGGCGTTGGACAGTTTGCTTATGTTATTCCACCAAGATCCAATCAAAATGTAGCAAACCTTTGTCAACTATTGTGGCCAGGGAGGGGCCCTTGCCATAAACTGGCCCCTGGAATGCGCGGTCCACTACAAAATGGTTTTGTTAAAGTAATGTCTTGTATTGTAGAATGCACGCTCACAAGAAGAGATCAAAAAGATCATAATGTCTTTAAAATCTGGCAAATTACCAGGCTTTGATGGATTCCAAGTAGAATATTACAAAAAGTTTGTGGAGGAGTTGACCCCAGTATTAACGGAGGTATATTCAGAGGTACTTGAGGATCATATGCTGCCTGACAGTTTTAATGAAGCTATAATAACAGTCATACCAAAACCAGGAAGAGATATGACAGATCCTGCTAATTACCGTCCAATAAGTTTATTAAATGTAGACTTCAAAGAGTTAACAAAATTACTAGCCTCAAAATTAGAAGGTATTTCACCTAAAATCATATATAAAGATCAGGTGGGCTTTAAAAAAAAAAAAGATCTTCGACCGACAGTATATGGAGGCTATACAGTGATTCTCAACTCCAGTCCTCAGGGCCCACTGCTCTGCACATTTTGTATGTTTCTGAATCTGACACACTCATTTCAGTTCATGGATCTTTCTCCTAACGAGCTGATTATCTTAATCAGGTGTGTTAAATGAAGGAGACATACAAAATGTGCAGAGCAGTGGGCCTCGAGGACTGGAGTTGAGAATCACTGGGCTATTACATCTAATATGGATGAATCATTCTAATTTAGACCCCATCGTGGCAATATCCCTAGCTGCGGAAAAAGCCTTTGATAGGGTGGAGTGGGGGTTTCTGTTGCAGCATTAAAGAAATATTGTTTTGGTTTTCGCAATTTGTGAAGTGGTTTAAAATTCTTTACTCCAACCCTAAAGCAGCTATAATAACTAATGGAATAACTTCTTCTTTTTTTAATTTGTCTAGGTCCACCTGTCAAGGCTGCACTCTCTGTCCATTACTTTTTATATCAGTTTTAGAACCGCTTGCGTCAATGATTAGAGAAGACCCAAGAATAAAAGGTGTATTTGCTGGGGAAAGAGAACACAAATTATTGTTATATGCTGATGACATATTGCTTTTAGTTAAAGAACCAGCATGTTCCTTACCAATACTTCTTAATGTTATTGAATCTTATTCAAAATTTTCAGGATACAAAATAAACTGGCATACAGTAAGCCAGAGGCTATGCCAGT
The DNA here is from genome assembly GCF_049309525.1 of Garra rufa. Lineage (NCBI taxonomy): Eukaryota > Metazoa > Chordata > Actinopteri > Cypriniformes > Cyprinidae > Garra > Garra rufa. Next base: position 103,543 of record NW_027394279.1, on the reverse strand, counting down.
ATCACGAGCATGCTTTTCTTCCTCAGTGAGTACATTTAAATTCAAATGGATGAATAAAGGAATACAATATTTAGGCATCAATTCGAGCCCTAATTTAGAGAATATATTGTATTTAAATATGGAACCTTTGTTGCAGAAAATACAGACAAAATTAGAGAGTTGGAAAAAACTTGTGTTAACTTTATGGGGGAAGATTAATATAATAAAGATAGTGATAGTGCCACAGTTTAATTACATATCAGGAATGGTCCCTGTTACCATGCCTCCTCGGATATATGCACAATTTAATGAATTGTTAATGGGAAGGTAAAAGACCTAGGATTGGGGTAAATAAATTATGGTTGCCTAGAGACAGGGGAGGCTTAGCATTACCTAATGTAGAGCTCTATAAAATAGCATTTGAAATCTCTAAACTCGCTAGACACTGGGGGAATGAGGATTCAGATTTAGATTGGGTATTGATAGAACAACAACTTACTTCCCCTTTTAGGCCAATAGAGGCTTTTTCCCAAAATTCAGAGGAGAACTTACAACATCCAAAGAACAACGAACAACAATGAATAAATGCTGGAAATGTAAAGAAGAAAATGGTACATATATGCATGCTCTTTGGGAATGTTCAAAGATTCAGCATTTTCGGAAAGCTGTGTTAAAATATTTATAGGCGGCTGCATACATGAAAAAAAAACACCTAACCCCAAAAAAATTCTAACAAAAGGTTTCTCAGCTGTTTTTTGTAGTATTAGGTGTCCTTAATAACATACTAAAAGTTTACCAAAGTTTGACCACTAGAAAGGTGTCACAAACAGTTTAAACGAGTAAGTTTGTTGAAGTGAGCAGCTACAGTACTTCAGACTGCGTTGTTACACACACAAAAAAAATAAATAAATAAAACTTTGCGTGCTGTAGTTTGCACAGGACTGCCGGGGAATGTGCAGTGATACACCTTTATCAAATATGTTACGTGGTTTATTTTGATAGGTCAACTGTTTGTGGTGTTAAGAGAAAGCACCTCCGCAGCGTGTTCTTAACATAAGTGAAAGACAGTCATTTGTATCAGAGATGATAGACAAGAAGCTATCAAATTATAATTAAATGAACCCTAATTTTGACAAAAAATGACCTTCGACCCATTTTTCGAATGCACTGAAAACTTGCCAGTGTGACATTGGATGGGTTTTTCCAGAGCGCATCACACTTTATTCCTGTGATAAAACGTACATTTTCAGCATTATTATTCACTTACCCCGCACTGACCTAGACCTCAGTGTAGAGCGATCCAGTGAACCAGGAGCTACAGACAGAAAAACCAAAGGTCAGAACAGATTCAGGTTTGGAGAAACAGCCATGGACAGACACATCCAACAAAACTAACAAACAGTGCCAGTCTGTAGGCTTGTGGGGCCCTAGGCAAGATAATGAGAATGGTCCCCAGTAGTGTGAAAAAATGTCATAGAAATTTGACCAGTAAAGAGAATTTATATTTAAATTTAATATTTAAGTGCAGTATGTATTTAAGTGAAAGTGTATTGATTGTAACACATTCAGACAGATATTAAAATATTTAAACAAGTGAAAAACAAAGAGTGCAAGTGAGTTTGAGTAATAAGATACAATGAAACACAAATAAAATATTAAATATATACAAAAACTAAATAAACAGAGCATAAACAAAATAAAAATATGTTTTTTTTTTTGTTTGTTTATGCTCTGTTTAAGGCCTACTAATATTCTTAAATGATAAAAAAAATGCAGGCTATTTTGTTTGATTTTAAGGATTGATTGATGATCGAATCTAATGAGGTGTGCTTAGGTGTGATTTAGATTTAGTACATTCAGACATTGATAGCTGAGCCACTTGAGGGCCTTCAAGCAGAAAAACAGATTCAGATCAACAGAACTAAAATAAGAAAAGCTTTGGAATAGGGATGATATGAACATTTTGGGCCCAAAACAGATTTGCAGTTGCCTTTACTGTTTTGACTGCACTTAGTCATTTCTAGTTGATGTTGTGCACATCTTAAATGCCACTGTACACCATACAGACACAAACAGAGCAACAACATGAGAGATTGGAAAGAAGAGTCCATATTTTTTTTTATCTTACCAGGTATGGCTCCGTAATCCATATCTAAAAAACAAAAACATTTCTCATTAAAACGAGCTGTTCATACCAAATGTAAACTGACATGACAAGGAACTACAGTATGTTGAAATACCATTTTTAACTGGATCTGAACATTTTCTGAAAGAAATAGTTCAGTCTAAACCCTAGATAGATAGATCGATTAGATAGACGAAATACTGATTAAATTAGATTAAATACTGTATTTTCATACTTCACATTTTACATTGCTTATAATTTACCCAGGGTTAATAAATAATTCAGTGTATTCATAAGCTGCCATTTGGGTTAACATCCTTTTTAAAGAAAAACATTAAAAATTTCACCCAACACATGGTGAAAATTTACCTTTTTTTTATTTTGATACCATATGAAAGCTGTGTTCAAGCCCTCAAGCAAACACTGTTTTTATTTTGTCCATTGTAGCTTAAACATAACAAATGTTATGGCCATCTTAATGCAATGGAATTATGAGAAAAGTGGGTTTAAAGACAGACAGTTTTTACTTTCACTTCATGGGTTTAACGAGAGCTGTCTGACGAGTCACAAACAGTTTAAACGAGTAAGTTTATTGAAGTGAGCAGATACAGTACTTCAGACTGCATTGTTGCACTCCAACATGATATAAAAAAAATTAAATTAAACTTTGCGTGCTGTAGTTTGCACAGGACTGCCGGGGAATGTGCAGTGATACACCTTTATCAAATATGTTGCGTGGTTTATTTTGATAGGTTAACTGTTTGTGGTGTTAAGAGAAAGCAGAGCGTTCTTAATACAAGGGAAAGAGTCATTTCTGCTTGCTTCAATAAATTGCTATTTTTCTGCACTAAACAAGTGAGTTATGCCACGATATTGTCAGAGATGACAGACAAGAAGCTTTTGAATTATAATTTTTTTAACCCATTTTTCGATTGTACCGAAAATATCCCAGCGTGACATTGGATGGGTTTTTCCAGAGCGCATCACACTTTACTTAATGAATTTCACACTGAGGTCCACTTACCCTCCATTGACCTTGACCTCGGTGTAGAGCGATCTGGTGAAGCAGAAGCTACAGACAGAGAAAGCGAAGGTCAGAACAGACTCAGATCTGGAGAAACCACCAAGGACAGATACACCAACAAAACAAACAAACAGTGCCAGTCTGTAGGCTTGTGGGGCCCTAGGCAAGATAATCAGAATGGTCCCCAGTAGTGTGAAAAAATGTCATAGAAATTTGACCAGTAAAGAGAAAGTACATAAAAGGACTATTTTAATATTTAAGTGTACTATGAATTTAAGTGAAAGTGAAATTGCTAGTAGGCAAAGAAAAACAGCTGAAGATCCCTTGTTTTTTTAGTTATTATGTACTGATTCAAATTACTGGGGTGGAGAAGACGGAGTGGGTGCAAGCGCAATAATCAAATATATTTTAAAGCAAGTCAACGGCATGGTTCTGACTGGGTCCACTGTCTTTATTTTTTACATTTGTTTTCTGAAACACTGAATGAACACATAAAACAGAAAAAATGCATAATCAGCAATCATTTCTTCAAACATTACACACTTCAGTCTTTCACATGACTAATATAACACTGAGGTGCACTTACCCAGCGGTAAACAACACTTACGAGGTACAGAAGCCCATGACCGAGCAGCTCCTGGGGGTACAGGTGAAGAAAGCGAAGGTCAGAACAGATTCAGATCTGGAGAAACAGCCATGGACAGACATATCCAACAAAACAAACAAACAGTGCCAGTCTGTAGGCTTGTGGGGCCCTAGGCAAGATTATGAGAATGGTCCCCAGTAGTGTGAAAAAAATGTCATAGAAATTTTTAAGCAGTAAAGAGAAAGTACATAAAAGGACTATTTTAATATTTACAGGTCCTTTTCCAAAAATTAGGATATTGTGATAAAGTTCATTATTTTCTGTATTGTACTGATAAACATTAGACTTTCATATATTTTAGATTCATTACACACAACTGAAGTAGTTCAAGCTTTTTATTGTTTTAATATTGATGATTTTGGCATACAGCTCATGAAAACCCAAAATTCCTATCTCAAAAAATTAGCATATCATGAAAAGATTCTCTAAACGAGCTATTAACCTAATCATCTGAATCAACTAATTAACTCTAAACACCTGCAACAGATTGCTGAGGCTTTTAAAAACTCCCAGCCTGGTTCATTACTCAAAACCACAATCATGGGTAAGACTGCCGACCTGACTGCTGTCCAGAAGGCCATCATTGACACCCTCAAGCAAGAAGGTAAGACAAAAAGAAATTTCTGAACGAATAGGCTGTTCCCAGAGTGCTGTATCAAGGCACCTCAGTGGGAAGTCTGTGGGAAGGAAAAAGTGTGGCAGAAAACATTGCAGAACGAGAAGAGGTGACCGGACCCTGAGGAAGATTGTGGAGAAGGACCGATTCCAGACCTTGGGGGACCTGCGGAAGCAGTGGACTGAGTCTGGAGTAGAAACATCCAGAGCCACCGTGTACAGGCGTGTGCAGGAAATGGGCAAAAGGTGCCGCATTCCCCAGGTAAAGCTACTTTTGAACCAGAAACAGCGGCAGAAGTGCCTGAACTGGGCTAAAGAGAAGCAGCACTGGACTGTTGCTCAAATTTTGCATGTCATTCGGAAATCAAGGTGCCAGAGTCTGGAGGAAGACTGGGGAGAGGGAAATGCCAAAATGCCTGAAGTCCAGTGTCAAGTACCCACAGTCAGTGATGGTATGGGGTGCCATGTCAGCTGCTGGTGTTGGTCCACTGTGTTTTATCAAGGGCAGGGTCAATGCAGCTAGCTATCAGGAGATTTTGGAGCACTTCATGCTTCCATCTGCTGAAAAGCTTTATGGAGATGAACATTTCTTTTTTCAGTACGACCTGGCACCTGCTCACAGTGCCAAAACCACTTGTAAATGGTTTACTGACGATGGTATTACTGTCAGGGGCGTCGCTGTGTCGTTCTGGGCCCTGTGCACTGACTCAGCTAAGGGGCCCCCGCTGTACTACGTTCCGGGGGGGGGGGGGGGGGGGGTTGATCCTCGGGGGCCCTCCCCACACTTGGGGCCCTGGTAATTTAGTCCCCCTTTTCCCCCAACTACGACGCCCCTGATTACTGTGCTCAATTGGCCTGCCCAGTCCCCTGACCTGAACCCCATAGAGAATCTGTGGGATATTGTGAAGAGAAAGTTGAGAGATGCAAGACCCAACACTCTGGATGAGCTTAAAGGTGCAGTGTGTAATATTTAAGATTATCTCTAGACAGAAATGCAATATCATATACATAACTATGTTTTCAGGGGTGAATAAAGACCTTACTTAATTAACCATTATGTTTTTATTACCTTAAAATTACCAGTTTATATCTACATAGACCGCGGGTCCCCCCACATGGAGGCCGCCGTTATGTTTCTACTGTAGCCCTGAACGGACAAACTGCTCTACAGATCGCGTTTCATCACTGCTGTTCTTGGGAAAAAACACTGACACAATGATGAACAAGTAACTGCAATATTCACAATAACATCGTTTTATTGAATTATCAAGTAAATATAATTCTATTATTTACGTTTTAAAAGAAACTTCATTATTCTTTGCTGTCTGAAACGACGACATCTTAATCGTGTGTCGGTTGCCGTAGTTTCTGTAAAGGGAGGGGTGAGCGGTGGACGGCGCCGTTCGTTGCAATCAGGTTGCAATTCAAAACTTAACCGCTAGATGCCGCAAAAATCTACACACTGCACCTTTAAGGCCGCTATCGAATCATCCTGGGCCTCCATAACACCACAGCAGTGCCACAGGCTGATTGCCTCCATGCCACGCCACATTGAAGCAGTCGTTTCTGCAAAAGGATTCCCGACCAAGTATTGAGTGCATAACTGAACATCATTATTTGAAGGTTGACTTTTTTTGTATTAAAAACACTTTTCTTTTATTGGTCGGATGAAATATGCTAATTTTTTTAGATAGGAATTTTGGGTTTTCATGAGCTTTATGCCCAAGATCATCAATATTAAAACAATAACTATATTAAAACAATTTCTTATTATTCTGATTCTAAAAGGCTTGAACTACTTCAGTTGTGTGTAATGTTTTTTGTAAGTCTAATGTTTATCAGTACATTACAGAAAATAATGAACTTTATCACAATATGCAAATTTTTGGAAAAGGACCTGTAAGTGTAGGCTACTATGAATTTAAGTGAAAGTGAAATTGCTAGTAGACCCAGAAAAACAGCTGAAGTTCCCTTGTTTTTTTAGTTATTATGTACTGATTCAAATTACTGGGGTGGAGAAGACGGAGTGGTTGCAAGCGCAATCATCAAATATATTTTAAAGAAAGTCGACGGCATGGTTCTGACTGGGTCATCACTGTCTTTATTTTTTACATTTGTTTTCTGAAACACTGAACACATAATATATAAAAAATGCATAATCGGCAATCATTTCTTCAAACATTACACAATTCAGTCTTTCACATGACTAATATTACACTGAGGTGCACTTACCCAGCGGTGGCGGTGGCAATGGCGGAGCAGCTCCTGGGGGTACAGGTGAAGAAAGCGAAGGTCAGAACAGATTCAGATCAGGAGAAACAGCCATGGACAGACATATCCAACAAAACAAACAAACAGTGCCAGTCTGTAGGCTTGTGGGGCCCTAGGCAAGATAATCAGAATGGTCCCCAGTAGTGTGAAAAAATGTCATAGAAATTTGACCAGTAAAGAGAAAGTACATAAAATGACTATTTTAATATTTAAGTGTACTATGAATTTAAGTGAAAGTGAAATTGCTAGTAGGCCAAGAAAAACAGCTGAAGATCCCTTGTTTTTTTAGTTATTATGTACTGATTCAAATTACTGGGGTGGAGAAGACGGAGTGGGTGCAAGCGCAATAATCAAATATATTTTAAAGCAAGTCAACGGCATGGTTCTGACTGGGTCCACTGTCTTTATTTTTTACATTTGTATTCTGAAACACTGAATGAACACATAAAACAGAAAAAATGCATAATCAGCAATCATTTCTTCAAACATTACACACTTCAGTCTTTCACATGACTAATATAACACTGAGGTGCACTTACCCAGCGGTAAACAACACTTACGAGGTACAGAAGCCCATGACCGAGCAGCTCCTGGGGCTACAGGTGAAGAAAGCGAAGGTCAGAACAGATTCAGATCTGGAGAAACAGCCATGGACAGACATATCCAACAAAACAAACAAACAGTGCCAGTCTGTAGGCTTGTGGGGCCCTAGGCAAGATTATGAGAATGGTCCCCAGTAGTGTGAAAAAAATGTCATAGAAATTTTTAAGCAGTAAAGAGAAAGTACATAAAAGGACTATTTTAATATTTACAGGTCCTTTTCCAAAAATTAGGATATTGTGATAAAGTTCATTATTTTCTGTATTGTACTGATAAACATTAGACTTTCATATATTTTAGATTCATTACACACAACTGAAGTAGTTCAAGCTTTTTATTGTTTTAATATTGATGATTTTGGCATACAGCTCATGAAAACCCAAAATTCCTATCTCAAAAAATTAGCATATCATGAAAAGGTTCTCTAAACGAGCCATTAACCTAATCATCTGAATCAACTAATTAACTCTAAACACCTGCAACAGATTGCTGAGGCTTTTAAAAACTCCCAGCCTGGTTCATTACTCAAAACCACAATCATGGGTAAGACTGCCGACCTGACTGCTGTCCAGAAGGCCATCATTGACACCCTCAAGCAAGAAGGTAAGACACAAAAAGAAATTTCTGAACGAATAGGCTGTTCCCAGAGTGCTGTATCAAGGCACCTCAGTGGGAAGTCTGTGGGAAGGAAAAAGTGTGGCAGAAAACATTGCAGAACGAGAAGAGGTGATCGGACCCTGAGGAAGATTGTGGAGAAGGACCGATTCTAGACCTTGGGGGACCTGCGGAAGCAGTGGACTGAGTCTGGAGTAGAAACATCCAGAGCCACCGTGTACAGGCGTGTGCAGGAAATGGGCAAAAGGTGCCGCATTCCCCAGGTAAAGCTACTTTTGAACCAGAAACAGCGGCAGAAGTGCCTGAACTGGGCTAAAGAGAAGCAGCACTGGACTGTTGCTCAAATTTTGCATGTCATTCGGAAATCAAGGTGCCAGAGTCTGGAGGAAGACTGGGGAGAGGGAAATGCCAAAATGCCTGAAGTCCAGTGTCAAGTACCCACAGTCAGTGATGGTATGGGGTGCCATGTCAGCTGCTGGTGTTGGTCCACTGTGTTTTATCAAGGGCAGGGTCAATGCAGCTAGCTATCAGGAGATTTTGGAGCACTTCATGCTTCCATCTGCTGAAAAGCCTTATGCAGATGAACATTGCTTTTTTCAGTACGACCTGGCACCTGCTCACAGTGCCAAAACCACTTGTAAATGGTTTACTGACGATGGTATTACTGTGCTCAATTGGCCTGCCAACTCCCCTGACCTGAACCCCAAAGAGAATCTGTGGGATATTGTGAAGAGAAAGTTGAGAGATGCAAGACCCAACACTCTGGATGAGCTTAAAGGTGCAGTGTGTAATATTTAAGATTATCTCTAGACAGAAATGCAATATCATATACATAACTATGTTTTCAGGGGTGAATAAAGACCTTACTTAATTAACCATTATGTTTTTATTACCTTAAAATTACCAGTTTATATCTACATAGATATCAAGTAAATATAATTCTCTTATTTACGTTTTAAAAGAAACTTCATTATTCTTTGCTGTCTGAAACGACGACATCTTAATCGCGTGTCGGTTGCCGTAGTTTCTGTAAAGGGAGGGGTGAGCGGTGGACGGCGCCGTTCGTTGCAATCAGGTTGCAATTCAAAACTTAACCGCTAGATGCCGCAAAAATCTACACACTGCACCTTTAAGGCCGCTATCGAATCATCCTGGGCCTCCATAACACCACAGCAGTGCCACAGGCTGATTGCCTCCTTGCCACGCCACATTGAAGCAGTCATTTCTGCAAAAGGATTCCTGACCAAGTATTGAGTGTATAACTGAACATCATTATTTGAAGGTTGACTTTTTTTTGTATTAAAAACACTTTTCTTTTATTGGCCGGATGAAATATGCTAATTTTTTTAGATAGGAATTTTGGGTTTTCATGAGCTTTATGAGTCTGTAGGCTTGTGGGGCCCTAGGCAAGATAATGAGAATGGTCCCCAGTAGTGTGAAAAAATGTCATAGAAATTTGACCAGTAAAGAGAAAGTACATAAAAGGACTATTTTAATATTTAAGTGTACTATGAATTTAAGTGAAAGTGAAATTGCTAGAAGACCAAGAAAAACAGCTGAAGTTCCCTTGTTTTTTAGTTATTATGTTCTGATTCAAATTACTGGGGTGGAGGATACGAAGTGGGTGCAAGAGCAATCATCAAATATATTTTAAAGAAAGTCGACGGCATGGTTCTGACTGGGTCATCACTGTCTTTATTTTTTACATTTGTTTTCTGAAACACTGAATGAACACATAAAACAGAAAAAATGCATAATCAGCAATCATTTCTTCAAACATTACAGACTTCAGTCTTTCACATGACTAATATTACACTGAGGTGCACTTACCCAGCGGTAAACAACACTTAGGAGGTACAGAAGCCCATGACCGAGCAGCTCCTGGGCGGTGTAGAAGAAGCGGTGGCTGAGCAGCTCCTGGGGCTGGTGAAGGTGAAGAAAGCAAAGGTCAGAACAGATTCAGATCTGGATGACTGTTATATGTGGGATTGTTTTAACTTTTGTTTTGTTGCAGTTACTCACTAGCTCATCTGCAATCAACTGGGCCCAGTTTTTCAAACGTAATCTACTAGGATTTTGGATAACAGATTGGATCAAATCTTGAAAATGGGTTTTTCAAAAGAAAAAAATGATTACATAATCGGATTAGATCACGTAATCCAGGCCTACAACAAAGTAGAAAGAGTTTGGCCTCATAAAATAATCCCCCAAACAGCTGTCAAAATTGACCAAAAACAAAACATTTTATTCTGTCACTAATTGATATACATATTCATCACAATTGAAAATATTTTTGTTTTTAGAATATTTATAAGTGATGCATGCAATGATTACAGAATAACCAAAAAAATGCAAAGAATGGCAATCACTGATTTTTGAAATCCAAAACAAATCCAAAATAGAAATAGTGTCTAACTATTGCGCCCCTTGTTGCACGTCCTGTTTGCTCGTTGGTTTGAGCAAACAGGAGGTTGGTTTGTGTTGTAGGTCTCAAATGAACGGACTGCTGGAAGAGGATGGGGTGGGGATCCCTTCTGAGGGAACTCTCACTGCGTCCCCTAGGCGTCGCTATTGGAGAACGCCGCAGTGTGACTCGTGTCTGAAGAATGCATATGAAAAAACTACATGAAATGACCGGCGACAGCGTATGACGTCACCGCGGCACGACCGCCGCTGCTGGTGCATCACTACCGGGCGTCACTGAATAAAGACACACATCCTTATCGCACACATCCTCTTCGCGTCTTCAGCTTCTCTTTGTCTAGGAGTGCATGTATTCTCTCACCGGAGGCCTGCGTGTGACGTGTGTGGTAATCTGATACCTGCACTTTCACATTGCCCGAGCTGTGAGAGAAGAACGCAAGCAACATTAACTCTTGAGAGAGTAAAATGCAATCGGTGAATTCATTGCTTGTTTGTAACAAGAGGCATGCTCTCATACCCACTTGCACTACTCTCTGCTTCGTGGGTGTGGTAGTTTACAGCACGTTCAGCTCCTGAGGGAACTAATGGGCTCATTGCGAAAACGCATTCGCAAAGGAGGGAAGTGAGTTTCTCTGTTCCTCATTTTGCATGAGTGTGTTTGCCTCTCGCGGCAAACGCATTCGCCGCGTTACGGTGGCTCCCGCGGGAGCCGAATACAGTGCTGTGCACCGCGATAGTGGAGTTAATTTACCGCCCCCCAAAAAAGAGGGGATTTCCTGAGGGTCTGGAGATTTTTGGTCAGTTTTTCACCTCTGGTGGTCCTTCCTACACACACAGATATCTGAGGATGACTGTGTTTGTGAAGCTCTTGCCTAGATGGTGCTGTCTCCACTGCTAGGATTAGACAGCCCACTCGATTGGTTTGGGCTGTGTTTAGGAGGACTAACCAGAGGTCTTTCACTGATCTGTTAGTTTCCCCAGACTCATTGGCTGATGGTCTGTATTTTACCCCGTTAAACAGGTTTTAAGTTTGAGTTAAATGCAGGTCACTTATGGGTGAGTACGATCCATTTTTTCCTTTTATAAAAGTAAAGGAACGTAATACTGTCTCAGGCCTGTGTGTTGTGTTTTGGCTTCTCAGAGAAAAATATGACGAGTCTACGGTGGATGCTCCCCCTATTATCCTACGGATTATGGTTACGGCAGTGTTCGTTCTCTCCACGCCACAGATCGTGCGGTAAACCACCCTTAAAGCATACGTTAGACATAGGACTTATGTCCTTTTCAAGATAAGCTCCTTAAGTTTCTTTCTTAGGATTGCCCTTGGCATGTTTAAAGCCGTTCTTTGCAGGCCTTATCTGAGAATCCCTCTTCCAGACCCTCTCTGTGGACTTCAAATCCTGGAGTGATCTCCTCAGCTAAAGGTTCTTTCCAGCACCTCCTGAATTTTTGTCTCCGAGGAGCAATTTCTCAGTTCTCCAGTTCCTGCTCCGGGGAATTTATGTCCTGTTGAGACAGGAACATAAGTCCACCTAGACTGGGGTCTGTCGATTGCACTGTTAGCCCGAGGGCAGGGTCGGGTCGCCCGAAGTAGTACTCTTCTTTCCGCGGAAAGGGTTTATTCAGAGTACCGCTTCTCACTGACAAACCCAGGTTTTCCTCCCAGTTCATCTGGGTTTGGAGCCTGTCCGTCTTGTCCAGGCTGATTCTCATTCTTCAGGCCTCACGCACGGGCTGGGCTCTCCCCTTTCTGAGGAAAGGGTCCCCAATGAGCGCCCCATCGTCAGAAGGGGCGTTCCTCGGTGGCCTTCAGGGTTAGTAGTCTGTCCTCATGGCTAACCAGGAGCTCTCCCTTCTCAGGACCTTAAGGTGACTTTGGTAGCTCCCCTTACTGCGGAAAGGGTCCTCTCAGAGCACCACCCTCTGGCGGGTGTTGGTATTCCTCCCTGTCCTCAGGGTTTGAAACCTACCCTTGATAAGGCTAAAGACAAGTATGGCAAGATTCCCTCTTTTGTGGGGTAGAGTCTGCCACCAGGCTTCCTGAGTCAAATGTGATTTGCTCCCCTTTAAGAAGGATCCCACTCTAGAGCACTGCTTCTGGCAGGCGGGTTTTCCTCTCTGTTAATCAGGGTAAGGAGCCCGTCTGCGCCTGACTTCTGGGTTGAGTACAAGATCCCTTTCAGGCCTCATAACTAGCTAGGAGCTATCCCTTTTCAGGACCTTGACATGACTGGGCTGCTCCCCTTTCTGCGGAAAGGGTCTTCTCAGAGCACCACCCTCTGGAGGGTGTTTGTGGCAAACTTCCCCCTTTTTTCAAAGGGTAGAACTAGTCATTACCTCATCTCAGGCTTCCTGAATCGAGCACGATTGCTCCCCTTTGCGAAGGGTCCCATTTTAGTGCACAGCTCCGGGTGGGATGAGTATGCTCCCTTTCTAAGGACGGGGAATTTCTGAGCACCACCTTCTCCTAGTAGGCTTGATAGGCATCCATGTGGACTGGGTTTAATATGCTCCCCTTTACACTAAAGGTTCCCTTCAGAGCGTAACCCTTTGTTAGGACGGATGTTCCTCCCTGCAAGTCGGGGTTAGGAGTCTGTACGCTATCTACGTTCACTATCATGATGGTCAGTAGCTCCATGATTATATCAGTCGACTAACAGTCTACAGACTGTCTGTCCTGATTAGGGTGTAGCATTGCTCCCCTCTCTCAAGGGAGGGTTCTTCCCCTATCTAAATGCTTGTCATCTCTGACAAGCCTGGAGCTTTAGCGGTGAATTACCTAAAAGGGAAAACACTGTCTCTTAAAACCCCTTACTAGAGTAAGTTTCCCACGCTAAACCCTGGCCACTTTCTGGAATCCACAACAGTGGTAAGGGCACACGCAATCCCTGTGCACTTCCTAAAATCCACATAAGTGGTAAATTCCCACCAAATTTCTGGGTTCTTTTCTAAAATCCTACACGGTATGGGTTACGCGGTACTTCGTTCCCATTTTTGAGCTGGTCTTAAAACCCCGGTCTCCCAGGGTCCAACTCCACTTGATATCAACTTAGATATCTCCTGACCATCTGTTTCCAGGGTTTGTTATCTGACGATAACCCCTGCTAGAACGGTCTGTGTCCTAGGACAGGCCTGTTAGTTGCTATCTCTGAGTCAGTTCACTGAGGGAACTAGACTCAGGTGGTACTGGCAGTTCCTGTTCTAATTAAGTCTAAGTATTAACTTAGTCGTTCCTCCGAAGAAATATCTGATTCCAACCTTAGCTGTGCTCTGGGTCCTTTGACCCATCCAGGTAAGTGAGTAACAGTTCAGGCTTTGGCCGGGGAGGATACATTTTGACAGCCGTCACCATGTCCTAATTGGGGCAATTCTTTTCAGAATTGATGCTTAGTGCTAGCTGTCATAGCATACACTCCCCTCAGCATGGCAGCGTGGGTATAACCGTTCCCCAATAGCGACCCCTAGGGGACGTGGTGAGAGTTCCCTCGGAAGAGAACGTCTCTAGGTTACGTATGTAACCATGGTTCCCTGAGGAGGGAAGGAGACACCGCGTCCCCTAGGCTTTCTTGCCATGCTTCGGATGAGAATCTTCAGATGATGAAGCAGATGTGTGTTTCTCTTTATTCAGTGACGCCCGGTAGTGACGCTTTTTTTTTTTTGCTTTGAAAAACTGGCTCAAAAGTTAGCTGGATTACATGATCATGGATCGCAAAAAAAAGGATTACTAAATCCAGATCAATTTTATCCGGATTAAACCTTCTGAAAAACCAGGCCCATCAAATATATTTTAAAGCAAGTCGACGGCATGGTTCTGACTGGGTCATTACTGACTTTAGTTTTTACATTAGTTTTCTCAAACACTGAAAAAATACATAATACAAAAAAATGCATAATCAGCAATCATTTCTTCAAACATTACAGACTTCAGTCTTTCACATGACTAATATTACACTGAGGTGCACTTACCCGGCGGTGGCGGTGGCTGAGCAGCTCCTGGGGCTACAGGTGAAGAAAGCAAAGGTCAGAACAGATTCAGATCTGGATGACTGTTATATTTGGGAGTGTTCTAACTTTTGTTTTGTTGCAGTTACTCACTAGCTCATCTGCAATCAACTGGTTAATTGATGTCACCTGAAGGAAACCATTTTAAACTCCGGGGCCCAGTTTTTCAAAAGTAATCTACTAGGATTTTGGATAACGGATTGGATCAAATCTTGAAAATGGGTTTTTCAAAAGAAAAAAAAAACGGATTACATAATCAGATTAGATCACGTGATCCAATCTTGGTTTTGATCTGGATAAAACCTTTAGTTTGGGTTTTTCAGAACTTTTTTGTAGGATTTGGATCACTTTGGTCCAAAAAATCTGGATTAAACTGATCCCATCAGAAGGGTGGATTCAGTGTGGATTTCATGCCCAAAATGTAATGAAAACTTTTAAAATGTATCAAATAATACTATATTTGGATCATGCAGTATCTTATAAGATATCCTATTTATTCATAAGGTTTTAATTTTATTTGTTCATCCGTCAGGCTACAGTGATTAGGTAGGCTTTAACGTATTCAGCCTTTCAGTATAGGCCTACAGAAAAGTAGAAAGAGTTTGGCCTCATAAAATAATCCCCCAAACTCAAAATTTACCAAAAACAATACATTTTATTCTGTCACTAATTGATATATATATATATTCATCACAATTGGAAATATTTTTGTTTTTAGAATATTTATAAGTGATCAATGCAATGATTACAGAATAATCAAAAAAATGCTAAGAATGGCGATCACTGATTTTTGAAATCCAAAACAAATCCAAAATAGAAATAGTGTCTAACTATTGCGCCCCTTGTTGCACGTCCTGTTTGCTCGCTCTGGCAGAATGCAGGAGGTTGGTTTGTGTTGTAGGTCTCAGATGAACGGACTGCTGGAAGAGGATGGGGTGGGGTTCCCTTCTGAGGGAACTCTCACCGCGTCCCCTAGGGGTCGCTATTGGGGAATGCCGCAGCGTGTCTCGTGTCTGAAGAATGCATATGAAAAAACTACATGAAATGGCCGGCGACAGCGTATGACGTCACCGCGGCACGACCGCCGCTGCTGGTGCATCACTACCGGGCGTCACTGAATAAAGACACACATCCTTTTTGCGTCTTCAGCTTCTCTTTATATAGGAGTGCATGTATTCTCTCACCGGAGGCCTGCGTGTGACGTGTGTGGTAATCTGATACCTGCACTTTCACATTGCCCGAGCTGTGAGAGAAGAACGCAAGCAACATTACCTGTTGAGAGAGTAAAATGCAATCGGTGCATTCATTGCTTGTTTGTAACGAGAGGCACGCTCTCATACCCACTTGCACGACTCTATGCTTCGTGGATGTGATAGTTTAAAGCACGTTCGGCTCCTGAGGGAACTAATGGGCTCATTGCGAAAACGCATTTGCAAATGAGGGAAGTGAGTTTCTCTGTTCCTCATTTTGCATGTGTGTTTGCCTATCGCGGCATTAACAAATGTATTCGTGGCGTCGCGGTGGCTCCCGCGGGAGCCGAATACAGTGCTGCGCATCGCGATTTGTGGAGTTAATTTACCGCCAAAAAAACAAAAAAAAAGAAAAAAAGAGGGGATTTCCTGAGACTAGTTCAACCATAATTATGGCAGAACAGTCTTATTAACTGCAGCTGTCTGAGGCTAGCTGTGTTTTAATTCTTCCCCCTTTAGGGTCTGGAGGTTTTTGGTCAGTTTTTCACCTCTGGTGGTCCTTCCTACACACACAGATATATGAGGATGTTTGTGTTTGTGAAGCTATTGCCTAGATGGTGCTGTCTCCCCTGCTAGGATTTTAAGTAGACAGCCCACTCTGATGGTTTGGGCTGTGTTTAGGAGGACTAACCAGAGGTCTTTCACTGATCTGTTAGTTTCCCCAGGCTCATTGGCTGATGGTCTGTATTTTAACTCCTTCAACAGGTTTTGTTTAAGTATGAGTTAAATGCAGGTCACTTATGGGTAGGGTTGGGCATCGAGAACCGGTTCCAACTTGGAACCCAAAACAAATCCAAAATAGAAATAGTGTCTAACTATTGCGCCCCTTGTTGCACGTCCTGTTTGCTCGTTCTGGCAGAATGCAGGAGGTTGGTTTGTGTTGTAGGTCTCAGATGAACGGACTGCTGGAAGAGGATGGGGTGGGGTTCCCTTCTGAGGGAACTCTCACCGCGTCCCCTAGGGGTCGCTATTGGGGAATGCCGCAGCGTGTCTCGTGTCTGAAGAATGCATATGAAAAAACTACATGAAATGGCCGGCGACAGCGTATGACGTCACCGCGGCACGACCGCCGCTGCTGGTGCATCACTACCGGGCGTCACTGAATAAAGACACACATCCTCTTCGTGTCTTCAGCTTCTCTTTGTCTAGGAGTGCATGTATTCTCTCACCGGAGGCCTGCGTGTGACGTGTGTGGTAATCTGATACCTGCACTTTCACATTGCCCGAGCTGTGAGGGAAGAACGCAAGCAACATTAACTGTTGAGAGAGTAAAATGCAATCGGTGCATTCATTGCTTGTTTGTAACGAGAGGCACGCTCTCATACCCACTTGCACGACTCTATGCTTCGTGGATGTGATAGTTTACAGCACGTTCGGCTCCTGAGGGAACTAATGGGCTCATTGCGAAAACGCATTTGCAAATGAGGGAAGTGAGTTTCTCTGTTCCTCATTTTGCATGTGTGTTTGCCTCTCGCGGTATTAACAAATGTATTCGTGGCGTCGCGGTGGCTCCCACGGGAGCCGAATACAGTGCTGCGCGTCGCGATTTGTGGAGTTAATTTACCGCCAAAAAAAGAGGGGATTTCCTGAGACTAGTTCAACCATGATTATGGCAGAACAGTCTTATTAACTGCAGCTGTCTGAGGCTAGCTGTGTTTTAATTCTTCCCCCTTTAGGGTCTGGAGGTTTTTGGTCAGTTTTTCACCTCTGGTGGTCCTTCCTACACACACAGACATCTGAGGATGTTTGTGTTTGTGAAGCTATTGCCTAGATGGTGCTGTCTCCCCTGCTAGGATTTTAAGTAGACAGCCCACTCTGATGGTTTGGGCTGTGTTTAGGAGGACAAACCAGAGGTCTTTCACTGATCTGTTAGTTTCCCCAGGCTCATTGGCTGATGGTCTGTATTTTAACTCCTTAAACAGGTTTTGTTTAAGTATGAGTTAAATGCAGGTCACTTATGGGTAGGGTTGGGCATCGAGAACCGGTTCCAACTTGGAACCGTTTAAAAAATAACGATGCCATTGGAATTGTTTATAAAATTTGTTTTCGATTCCGATCGCCGGTTCCAAACACGCAAGTTTTGGTTTCCATTGTGGCCACCGTATTTCCGGAAGTGCTTGCCGCGCGCTTGTTCAGTTGCAGCTATGGAGCACGGTAAGCGGCGCTCAAAAGTGTGGCTTTATTTGACACTAAGAGTTTACTCACACTAGGCAGTTTGAACCGTGCCCGAGTGCGCTTGACCACCAAAGCGACTAGTGTGGGACAATCGTACTCGGGCCCCGTTCACGGCAACCGTGCCTAGTGTGAGTACACCCTAAAAAAGCCTGGGTCGGCACAGAGCAACACATGTGACAAAATTATATCTTGCACGGGAGGATGCACTACGAATATGACGAAACACCTACGCTTGCATGATGTACAAATTAAGGGGTGTAGCGTGTTTGACGTGCTGCGCAGGTCCACTGTCTCGTCATGTACAGAGAGTCCAGACCAGAATGCAAGTTCTGCATATAAATCTGTTTTTGGTCTGGTGCAGAGGCATTCCTAATTTTCTCCTACATGGGCTGCAGCTCCTAAAACTAAAACTCATATTGAATCAAAATAAAATTATCCTCTGTGAAATCAAATGAGCCTGTGACATGTTTTGACTCCAGCCCACAAAGAATCGGAATTGAGAATCGAAAAGAACCGAAATCGAAAGGAAGAATCGGAATCAGATTCGATCAAAACGATGCCCAACCCTACTTATGGGTGAGTACGATCCATTTTTTACTTTTATAAAAGTAAAGAACGTAATACTGTCTCAGGCCTGTGTGTTGTGTTTTGGCTTCTCAGAGAAAAGTATGACAAGTCTACGGCGGATGCTCCCCCTCTGATCCTTCGGATTATGGTTACGGCAGTGTTCGTTCTCTCCACGCCACAGATCGTGCGGTAAACCACCCTTACAGCATACGTTAGACATAGGACTTATATCCTCTTCAAGATAAGCTCCCTAAGTTTCTTTCTTAGGATTGCCCTTGGCATGTTTAACACTGTCCTTTGCAGGCCTTTTCTGAGAATCCCTCTTCCACCTCTGTGATTTTAGAAGCATATACCTTTTCTTTAAATAGAGACACCCAGAAAGCAAAGAGACATAAAAGGTAAAGAATGTCATCTAGATGAGGGGAAGCAGCTGGGGAAGCAAATGGGCACCTTTGGTGACCCAAAAGGTCTCTTAGAAGGTTTTCTATAGGTTGACTAGTATGCTAAAAAAGGAGTTTTCTTTGGTCCCTGGGGGATAGGGAGTTACAGGCTGTTTTAAGAAATAACCTTGAGGACTAGAGAAGGGATATAAAAGTGGAGGAAGCCCTCCCTTTCTTGTCGCATTCTGCAGCAACCTGTGTTCCTGTATGACTGTCTGACCTTCTTTGCAAAGAATAAATCCTTACAAAAGACAATTGATTGAGTTTGTCTCTTATGCGATGAGAGTCGTTTGATTTTTGCCACGACACAGACCCTCTCTGTGGACTTCAGATCCTGAAGTGATCTCCTCAGCTAAAGGTTCTTTTCTATCTCCTCCTGAGTTTTTGTCTCCGAGGAGCAATTTCTCAGTTCTCCAGTTCCTGCTCCGGGGAATTTATGTCCTGTTGAGACAGGAACATAAGTCCACCTAGACTGGGGTCTGTCGATCACCCTGTTAGCCCGAGGGCAGGGTCGGCTCGACCAAAGTAGTCCTTTCTGCGTAAAGGGTTTATTCAGAGTAACGCTTCTCACTGACAAAGCCAGGTTTTCCTCCCAGTTCATCTGGGTTAGGAGCCTGTCCCTCTTGTCCAGGCTGATTCTCATTCTTAAGGCCTCATACACGGGCTGGGCTCTCCCCTTTCTGAGGAAAGGGTCCCCAATGTGTGTCCCCAAGATGTGTGTTTACTTTGTGTGTGTCTTTATTCAGTGACGCCTGGTATTGACGCACCAGCAGCGGCGGTCGTGCCGCGGTGACGTCATACGCTGTCGCCGGCCATTTCATGTAGTTTTTTCATTTGCATTCTTCAGACACGAGTCACGCTGCGGCGTTCCCCAAAAGCGACCCCTAGGGGACGCGGTGTCTCATTCCATTCTCAGGGAACCATGGTTACATACGTAACCTAGAGACGTTTTTCTTGTTTTGTTTTGTTTTAAATTTGTGTATTTTCATTTCATATAAAAATAAATTTATGTTGACCCCACACTGGCTATTCTACTTGTTGCTCTTTACATATCTATATTTATACATTGTGATTTCCTATCCTGTTTGAGCACTGGTTATCCAGATTTGGTGATCCTGAAAAGTTCCTTTCCGGATCAGATTGATCCAATCCGATGTTGCTTTGAAAAACTGGCTCAAAAGTAAGCTGGATTACATGATCACGGATTGCAAAAAAAAAGGATTACTAAATCCAGATCAATTTTATCCGGATTAAACCTTTTGAAAAACCAGGCCCCGGACACATGCTCTCATTCTCTCTGATTCTGTGGCAAGCCTGGCAGAGCTTATCCTGTTTTTGTCACAGTCCCCTTTTTGTTCTCTTTTGTCATTTGATAAACTTCTTTTTGTTTGGTAAACTTGTTTTGTGTCCTTGAAGTTGCTTCCCCAGAGTCAGGGTTGTAACATAATGGGGGCTCGTCCGTTTCTTTTTTTATATATACTTTGGGACTGTGCTTTTTCTTTATCCTCTTTTGATTATGTTTTGGTGAGTATGGTTGTTTGAATATTTTCTGTGATTATGCAAGCGTTTCCCCGGTTAGATAGGGTGAGAGTTCCAGCTGGGTTAAATATTCAATCCTTCCTTCGGTTCACTCTTTTATTATTTTGACTTTTTTATTTTTGAGGTTATTCTGGGTGGAGACTTGTTCTCTGTCAGGGGTAAGCATTGCACAACTGTTTTAATCATTGATAATATGGTCTACAGTTGTTGTTGTTGTTTTTTTGCTTTTAAAGCCGCCTCGTGCCCGGTACACTTCAGAAGATAGATAGGTATCAGAAAATGTTAGACTGGTATCCAGGTGTTTCTCATGTATTTTGTATTTAGGCTCAACAACCATGCTCACTTTTGAAAGGAGCAAGAGGACAATATTTCAGTTGGGTGAGTTGAAAGTTCATTTTTGTGCTTGTTTGGTCTATGATCCTAACTTCAGTGTGAAGCTTTTGTGTGATGTTCCTTCGTGGACTTTAGTGTAGACTAATGCTGAGTATAATATTTGTGATTGTTAACTAGTAGCATTAGAGAGCTGTTACTTGTTTGGTTTTTTTGGAGTTTACTTGGTTATTTAGTTCTACTTTTGGGGTTAAAGCTTTAAAGCTATTGTGTGGTAGAGTGAAATTTGCTGCTTCGTATTTTTATTATATTTATTAATATCATTCTAGTTTTGTACCACTGTGGACCTGGGGTGTTAGCTGTACATTTTCTGCAGGAAGTAGTACAAAGGGCTTCAATTGTACTTTTTGTCTTTGTTCTTTGCTCTTAAGTTTAGTTGGAGTTGAGTTTATAATGGCTTCTTTATAGGATTTCCTAAAGGAACCTTCAGATGAGTTGCTTGAGCTATTTACAAAAGATCAACTCTTGCAATTAGCCTCTCATTATGATATTACCAGCACAAGTAGTGACAAGCTTTTAAAGGATAGTGTAAAGTATATCATCAGAAATGTGTTAATTGATAAGAGTATTTTGAGTGTTAGGCCAGCCTCCTTGCAACCCATGGTTTCTCCTTTGCCTGAAGCTGCAATTCAGCTTAGGCTTAAGGAATTGGCTTTACAGGAGAAAGAGCTAGAGGATAAAGAGATGGAAAGGCATTTTAAAGAGAAACAAATGTATCTTGAACATGAACGGTATCTTAAGGAGTTTGAGTTGAAAGTGGCTTTTGAAAGACCAGCTCCCAGAGGTGGTGTTCTTTTGTTTGATGTTGGTAGCCATATTAAGTTAGTGCCTCCCTTTTCTGAGAGAGATGTTGAGATATATCTTTCTCACTTTGAATGGGTAGAGACCACATCTAAGTGGCCTAGAAATGTGTGGACTTTGCTTTTACAAAGTGTTTTGGTAGGTAAGGCTCAGGAAGCTTACTCTGCTCTGAGCCTTGAGAAGAGCACTTTTGATGATTTTGATGAGATTAAAGCAGCTATACTGAAGACGTATGAGCTAGTTCCTGAAGCTTACCGCCAACGCTTTAGATGTTGTGTCAAACATGCTCATCTCACGTATGTTGAGTTTGCAAAGCAGAAGGAGAATCTGTTTCATCGGTTGTGTACATCTCAGAAGGTGGAAAGTAAAGAGCAGCTTAGACAAATTATTCTGCTTGAGGAATTTAAAAACTGTCTGTCTGAGGTTGTTTCTGTTTATTTAAATGAGAAGAAGGCAGTAACTTTAGAGCAAGCTGCAATCTTGGCAGGTGAGTTTGTATTGACTCATAAGATATGTTTTGGTGAGAAACAAGCAGGGTAAAGGTCAGTATAACAGGTCCCAATTTGGAAAGTTTCCGCTTCGTCTCCTGGTAAGAAGTTGGCTAGTTATAGTTCAATTTCAGAAAGGGCTTGTTTTTACTGTAAAAAACCAGGTAATCTTATTGTAGATTGGCCTGTTCTAACTGAGAAGCAGAAGTCCACAAAAACTGTAGCCTTTGTAAGTTCTCCAGTGCCAGCTCTACCTCGGTCATCCTCTCTTGCAGATATTCCATCTGAGAAAGTGGAATGCAAGAATGGTGATTTAGCTGGCTCATCATAATTTTATATGGATGGTTTTGTACAGTATGTCTGTCTTTTGATTCTAAACATAGACACGTTGTCAAGATCCGGCGAGATACTGGAGCTTTCCAATCTGTGATTCTTCATGATGTCTTGCCTTTCAATGAAAAGTGCGCTCTGGGTTCAGAAGTAATTGTTAATGGCTTTGGTGGAGGATTTTTGACTATGCCTTTGCACAACATTTATCTACAATCTGATTTAGTCTCTGGCAATGTTGTAGTTGCACTTTCTTCCCATATACCTATAGATGGGGTGTCCATTATTCTGGGGAACGACTTAACTGGGGGTAGAGTGCAAGCTGGTCCTGAAGTAACTTCCACTCCCTGCAAGTCAGATATCCCAGATGAGCTTAAACTGGCATTTCCAGGGAGGTTTCCTGTTTGTGTCACGATGTGTGCTATGTTGGTTAAGACCAATGCTGAAGGCAAGTCTTCAATTCAATCAGAGATTCCTCTTTATGATACTTTTATGGCCCAAGATGATATGAAACTTACAGATTTTGAAAAGACGTTTCTGTCTTGTGAACAGTTGATGCTTGAGCAAAAGCAAGATCCCTTAGCTAACAAAATAGCTTCTGGCTATTTTGTTAGCGATGGGGTTTTGATGAGAAAGTGGACGGATCCAAAAATGTCAAGTCACGATGACTGGAGAAGTGTGTTTCAAGTGGTGGTTCCAAAAGTTTACTGATCTGATATTTTATTTCTTGCTCATGATCATTGTTTATCCAGCCACTTAGGTATTAGGAAAACTTTGGATCATGTGTTAAGGCATTTTTTCTGGCCAAGGATAAGGTCAGTTGTGGCTCAGTATTGTAGATCATGTCATGTTTGTCAGGTTATAGGTATCCCTAGCTAACCCTAACCTAACCAGTCTATCCCAGCAGCTCCATTGCATCCCATTCCTGCCATGGTAGAGCCATTTGAACAGCTTATGATTGATTGTGTTGGACCTCCCCCACGTACCAAGTCAGGTAATCAATATCTTCTCACAAGTATGGGTGCAGCAACAAGGTTCCCTGAAGCTGTCCCGTTGCGTAAGATTACGGCCCTTGCTGTTTCAAGAGTCCTTGTTAAGTTTTTCACAGTATTCGGGTTACCTGGCTGAGCTTGTGTTTGGCAATACTGTCAAGGGGCCTTTGAAATTAGTAAAGGAAAAGTGGCTGGCTCTTGAACAATCGACTCCTACTAACCTCTTGGACTATGTTTCTAATTTTCGTTTCAAACTGAGTAGGGCCTGTGAATTGGCCAAAGAGAATTTAAAAGCTGCTCAGGGGAAGATGAAGACATGGTATGATCGAAAGGCTTAGCAGAGGGTCTCAAAACATCACCATGGGCATACCTGTAAAACCCATTACAAATTGCAGTTTGTTGCATGACATATGAACACTGTTTTAGCACTATTGTTTTATTCACTATTGAATAAATACTAGGGATGCACGATATTTATCGGACAGATAAATTATCGACCGATTTGGGTAAAAATGACGTCATTTTTATTGCTCCGATAAATAAATGAAACCCGATCCGACAAAGTACTTTTGCTGGTAAATCAATCAATCAGTCTGGTTTATCTGAGATTCATCTGCTTTCCGAGTGCAAGTGACTGCAGCTGTAAACTGAAGTGACTCTCTGCCTTTGTCGCATTTAATACGTCATCATCTGTGTCGTCATCATCGCCTTCGCAGGTCTGGAAGTTTTTCACGGTGACAGAGGAGCACAATGCTACTGCTATTTGCAACACATGTTTAGCAAGTATTCCGAGAGGAGGTGAAAAGCCGTTAAGTTTTAACAATCTTATATCTCACTTCAGCGGTCGTCATCGCGGTGAATCTGTTTTAGGTGCCGTTCACGTCGCGTCTAAAAACGTGTGGAAAACGCTTAAGCGCCGCCTTCTCTTTCTTTCCAAACCCAGTCTTTGCCAAACCGCTCTGTGGTTTGAGCTCCAGTGGCGTCTGACGTTGCTAAGCAGCCATGACATGCACTCTCCATGAAGACGCGGTAGTTTCAGCAAAGAATAAATAGATTTTCAGCATTAAAAATCGCTTGCAGTAGCTCTGTTATTAAATTTATTTAAAAATGTTTATTCCTGTACAGCTTTGATAAGCTGTTTCTCCACCTTGCTAGTGCTTTCAGTGTTATTAAGGGAAAGGATGAAGCTGATTGGTTAGTTCATGTCACATGACCTGCGTTGCGCTTGCAGAATTCTGAAGAGTTGAGATGTTTTTATCTCGATTCTGATGTTTTATTCCCTGCCTTGTACGATTTGGCTGCTGCACACATTCATAATATGATCAATAAGAATGGACTGCATGTAAGCTTTAACGGACATTTGGACATCTGACTTTACTCCATGATGCACTTTTCATTTTTTCCAGGTTGACAAAATGTCAAAGCATTTTATCTTATTTAGAATTGTGGTGCCGTACACAAAAAAATAAAAACATTTTTGAAGAGTCAGGACTGTTTGCTATGATTGTTAGACCCAGATATATAATATACATTTCATTAGTTTATCTTAGATTTTGTATTCTCCTGTGTGCACAAAATTATCATATAAAAATATGAATGTATTGGTTATCGGTATCGATATCGGCATCGGCCAAAAGAAGGACTTAATTATCAGCTATCGGTTAGAATTTTTCATATCGTTATTATTTCATATTTCATATCCTAATAAATACTATATACTGTTTCATATTTTAATTAATTTTGCAATTTTAAGTCAGCACTCAACAATGTGGCCTCTTTCACCTGTGAATTTTTGTTAATTTTTATTTTGTGAATGTGCAATGTTAAGTAAGCACTTGTCTTCCAAACCCTTGCTGTACATACAAAGCAACTGTTAGTGAATATACATTTGATGACATTAAAAATAAATTCAAAACATTAAACTTGTTGTGTGTATTTGCAAAGCCATTTAAGAACCTCGCCTTAAGAGATAAACATTTTAAGTTTAGTGATTAAAACAATTTTGAAATTTACTCAACGAAATGTGATTATTTAAATGTAACTAAAATAAATTGATTGCAACCACTTACCTTTTATTATATATTTTTAGTAAATTCAATGAATATTTTTTCTTCAGAAACAAATACATAAAGAGTAAGTAGCATAATTGGGCTGAAATAACTCTTTTTTTTTTTTAATACTAAGTTAACTAAATAAAATTGATTAAATACAAATAAATGTGCTTGTTTAAATTTAGATCAAATCAATTGATTGCAACCACTTACCTTAAAAAAATTAAGTAAATTCAATTAATAATTTTTTCAGTGTTCCTGTGTGAACAATCCCTTACTCATTCTGAACTCTCAGGGGTTATTTGGTTTGATGAGGCTTGTAAATGTACCAATTTTGTAAATGCCAAGAAAACAATCAATGCTTCACACATTTCATAATTCACAGAACTGTTACACTTACCTGACAGCAATGAGGCACATCCACCATTCAGCGGAGCTAAAGGCAATGAAACCAAAGGTCAGAACAGATTCAGATCAAATAGTCAAAAACAGACAGAACTAAGAAACAAACAACAAGAAAAGCTTTGGAATAGAGAAGGACTGATATAAACATTCTGGGCCAAAACAGCTTTGCTAAAATCTTAATGAAATAAATCAACATCTCAAATGTATTAAACTACAAAGTGACAAGAAAAATTATAATTGAAGACCTTTTAGTGAAACACACACATCCATGCAGACACAATCACAGGAATAAAAATGCACTGATGTGACAGAGGATCAAGAAGAGTCTGTATTAAACTTACCATACCCGCGTCCACTACGCCTCCCTAAGAACAAATTTACTTCACATCAATATGAGCAGCACACAGCATATGTAAACTGTCACTTGACAATTAAGTATTTTGAAGTCATAAGTTTATTCATTTTAAACATTTTCTAAAGAAAATGTGATTGGCGCTCATCCTGCAAAAGCCACTGCCACAAACTGGTGTCCTGGGACTTCTTATATTTAATACGTATCTAATATATATTTTTTCCACTATAAGAGCACTAACCGGGTGTCTGCACTCTTCTCTGCAGCAGGGGTCCTTTCACAGTCTGTCTGCTGTCTTTATTCACAGCAATGAAGGCTGTATGAACACTGCTCACTCCTGCCTGAACACTGAGCTCCACCATCCTGCTCCTGATGCCCTTAACATCTCCAGCACCTGACCTCTCCTCCTGCTCCAGAGAACGAATCAGGGTCCGAGCAGCCAACCTGTGAATGGACAACCTGCAGAAACAATTTTTGGATTTTAAAAGCGAACAGTTAATGTCAGTCCAAACACCATGAGTTTTATGTGTGTCTTACCCTGTTTCCTCAGTTGGTTTGAGACAGAAGTGGAGCTGGTTTGTCACTGGTTGATCTTTAAGAGTGTATTTGACTGTCATTGTTCCCTCAGAGCCTTCTGAACTCTGTGAGAGAAGAAAGGCAGATTTTTATATTCTAAACAAATAGGAGACCCTGGAATTAAAAAGAAACACACACTACATCATCTCACCTCTCCTTTAAGTTGGGCATAAATGAGTGTCCTTTCACCCTGGAGGAGTACATTGATGGGTGGAGACAGTGTGTCAACAGTAACTCCATCTGGAAGGGCCCAGTCCAGAGAGATATTAACCACAGCGGGCTGCAGTGCAAACCTGAGCGACTGCATCACCTGATATAGTTTGAAGAGAAAGAGAAACCATTGAGACATTTGACTAGGAAACATCTTTGGCTGTGAGATCCAGTGGAGAGCTTTACTTTGGGCTGCATGCGGTCGGTGTCTGTGATGAACTGAGCGTGACCAGATCCCTCCCTGGCCATTCCTGTGATGAGAGCGGCACTTGCACCCTCACCAATCCCGAATGAGAAACACCTGAAGACACAATAAACTGTTACTGTTAGTGATGAAGATATGAATGATGGACAGATCAAACTCAGGAGACCTTTACCTGTGAGAGTGAGCGTGACTTTTCACCAGGTCCAGAACCTCTTTAGTGTTTCCCACCTCTCCATCAGTGAAGATGAACAGCTGAAGAGAAAAATAATAAATTGACTAAGATCCTTCACATTAGTACAGAGCATCATTCAGGTGCACATTGCTGTACCTGTCTGGGGTGTTTGGGGTTACAGCGCTGACTGTAGATGTGTTTTAGAGGCCTTAAAATCTCTGTGCCGCCCATGTCTGCTTGCATTTCCTTCACTCTGTTCAGAGCCTGTTTCATTGTTTTCTGTTTGTACAAAACACTCTGACTGCAAAGACAGAGAAAAACATCTCATCTCCACTCATTACAAAACTGATTATCTATGAATAAAAATCTAGTCACTAACGGGAAGGAGGACTGAAAACGAGAACCAAATCCATAGATATTGAAGTAACATCCCATGGGCAGACTCTTCAACAGTAACACCAGAGTGTCCTATAGAGAGACATGGATAGATATTTAAACTCAACATAACTCTTACATAACACACATTCCTGGGCACAACTACATAAACATAGCCGTTAAGTTAGGTCTATCAAGGAGTAATGAGTGTAATATTTCAGATTCAGATAAGACCAATCTATCTTTTTGTAAATGACCATGTAATGTTATGATGAATATAAAGGAAAAAAAACAAAACAGTTGACTGAGCGTTTAAGACAAGTGTAAGCAGTTTATGCAACAAATTCTTAATGCACACAAGTCATTGGTCATTTTTCACAATAAATAAAATCCCAAAACATCAACTAAACACCCATAAATAAAATCTATATTCTGGCATAAAAACTGTTACTGAATCTTAAATCTTAACCTTTGCGCTTTCAATGCGCATCTGTGCTCCTCTCTCATGATGCATTATGCTGCTCATACTGCCTGATCTGTCAATCACAAATACAAACTCGCCATGATTTCCCAGTGATTTCATCACTTCCTCTGAGAACTCTGGGTACAAACTTATCATGACCACTGGGTCCCTCATCAGAGAGCCTGAAATATGAGAAAAACTAGGTCTCAAATAACACACTATACACTTGTACTATGCACTCTACATTTTAGTTTCTACATTTTAAGAGGTAAATTTGTCATCTAACATTGATGTCTGGTACCTGATGGGGAAGTAGCCACTCCTGCCTCCACTATAGCAGAGGGCTGATGGGTATCCTGATAGAACACAAACAGCTCAACGTCCTTATCAAACATGTGACCAGGACTCAGATTCACCTACACACACAAACAACACATGCATAAAACTGCTCTGCTCACACATCCAGATAAACACATGAAGACACACAGTACCGTAGCCTGAGTGTGATCAGAGTTGACGAACACTAGAGGATCCAGAGTGCAGTTGGACTCGAGTTTGGAGATGGGCTTTGGAGAGCTCACATGGACACTGAGAGTCAGCGTGTAGGGAACAGCTCCACATCCTGATGAAATCTCTGAGACTATACCAGCATCTGAACCTGAAGCAGCTGCTGTAGTACCTGCTGGTGTGTATCGGGGGTTGAGTACAGCCGGCAGACAGAAGCGCAGCGAGTGGTCGTCCTGCACAGCGAGCTCAGTGACGTAGATGATGGTGACAGCAGCGTTCTGACCCGCCGACAGACACCCGACACTCAGTTTGAACACATCAGGACTCTCTGCACTCTCTTCCAACAGAAACGCCTGCTGACCCGAACTCACAGCGTCATCATACTGATCCCTTGCCTGCAGGATACAGTTTTGTTTTGTGATGCACAGTAAAAACAAATGCAACTGAGCTGAGGTTTGTATTTGGACTCACCCTTTGTCTGTCCTTCACTTCTCCCACAATCTCCTGCTGTCCGATCTTGGCACTGAAGTGGCAGACAGCAGCATCAGCAGGCAGAGGGAAGACGAACAAGGCCTCCAGGGGGCGCTCTTCCTCATTCACATACTGCAGAGTGGAGGAGACTGTGGCTACATGATCCTGAACACCAACCTCCACTGAGATGCTCTTCAGAGGAACTGAGTCACACAAACCAACACAACATCATCACAAACACATTTTGTTGCCATTCTGTTAGGTGGAGTTGATTTGCTTGAAATTTAAGATGAACTGCGATTTATTTAATTGGAACGCATTTGGGGGTTCAGTCTTCAAGAGCCACCACAGCCAGTTAGGCACTAAAACTGGTGTACTAATTCGCTATTGATCTCTAAGTTTAATGGGTTTACTATATCTTTATAAAACGTTGACCTGGTACAAAAATAGTCAGATGTACAATATAAAAATAATGTTATTCTTTGGAGCTAAATATATCAACTGTTCCAGTCTGACACTTGGACTGTGCCAGGAATGTTGATTAAGCTCTTTGACTAAAATGTAAATTAAACTCTCACATTATCATAAACAAGAACGTGTTAATATAATTAATAACAAAAAAGATGAACGCGAGGTGATATTTTCCCCCTTTGGTAAAAATGTAGTTCATTACATAGTAGGCTATTATACTAAGACAAATTGCGAAAAACTGTGTGGAAAACACCTCAGCTCTAAAACACAATACAAAGTTTACACGTAACATTAAATGTAAACAGGTGCATTCTTACCTGGCTCATTTTTCACAGTTACAAGACCACAGATCTCCATTCTCGCACTCAAGACGGTTCTTCAAATTGAAACTAAAACTCAAACACCGAACCTGCTGCCTTAAGGTCTGCCTTAAATCCTGCCTTAAATCTTCACAGGTTAACTTTTACCGAGTAAATCTGTGTTTTTGAAAGTTTACAATGATGTCAAATGTTTGGGGAATGGTGAGATGAAATCGTGAAGACGCTCAATCACCCAGTCAGATATAAGACAGATACAGTGTAATAAGGATTGCAGAAGTGCTGTGGCAACAGCCGTTTCAATCGTGAATATTCAGTAGGTTGTGTTCAGAAGCTCTCCGCGGTTTCAATACAACTTCCGCATTGATGTTACGGTAACACTTTAGAATAATGGGCCGTTGTTAACAATAGGTAGTTCTGCATTAACACTTAACGTAATACTATTAACTAATAGAAAAGCAAGATTAACTAAGCAGTAGGTAATTGCTAATTTTGGACAAAGGTAGTCCCTTATTAGGTATTTGATGATTACTAAAGAAAAAATTGTCATTGAGAACTACTTGTGAACTGTGAGCAATTCATAAAGAATAACTAATTAATTATCACAACAGTAACATTTATAAAATCAACAATTAGGTTCTTTGTGCAAAGTAATTTATGAAAACCGCCACCATCACCGGTTGAAATTGTGACTCTGACCAAAATATGAATGGATGTGTTCTCTGTTCATTTCAAACAAACATATAATTTATTTAATTAGGATGTAATTCCAGCAATGATTGTATTCTCATGATTGGATTATTTCACTATTGTGAGCTGCATTTAGTTCAATGTTGTTGTTGTTGTTTTTTAAGTATTCTGGGGCAGGCTTCACTTTAGTGTGATGGTAAATATATTTTGCTTCCGTAATGAAGACATTAACTGCATTTATTTTGTTAAGCACAAACACAACATTTTCCACATTACAATGTCTGTTAGAATATCAGTATAGTGCTTCAAAGAAATGCATGGCTGTACAGTAGGCTATGTCATTTAAAACAGGGATTCTCAACCGGTGGGCCGCGGCCCACTAGTGGGCCTCAGTGATCCTCCAGGTGGGCCGCGAGATGGCTTAAAATTAATTTAAATATTGTTCTAAAATGAGCAAAGCACGCCTCTTTCGTGTTCTGTGATGGATTGCTTTGTACTCGGCGCAGCAAGCCTCATCGTATTGTTAAATACAGACTGAACGGCGGCTCAAAACTTCTAACTTATGCACGCAAGCGTCATTAGATACCTGCAAGGGACCAGAATATGTGAGCGGAGTCGAGCGGCAACATTTTCCCCTCCGCGCTCCGTGCATTTAATAGCCTAATCACTCCTCTCCGGGTGCATTATTTACCGCTCCCGCTCCACTCCTCGCTCACTGATATCAGAAACACCGCTCCGCGTCAAAAAAAAAAAAAAAAAAAAAAAAATTCAGTATGTTTGAAATATAACAGTCATGTTCATAACATATATTAAAACACAAAAAATGATCAAATAAAATATCAAGAGAGTTTGGAACACTACTGTGCAAACTATGTTCCTACCACATGCCAAACTAATAACACTGTCAGCATTAAAAGAGTATAATTTCTGCTTTTTGCAGTGCAAAGTTTGTAATGAAAATAATACGTTTTCATCGTAGTTATTTCTGCTCATTCGAAATCAGATACCATTACATTTGTTTCAATGCATTGCTTGTGAATAAGTGTTGTTCACCTAAAAATATTAAGTATCTAGAAGGAACAAACTAATTCCTTTTGAACTAATTTACCGCTCATGTCTATTGCCGTCATCATAACCTTCACATTCTTTCTGATTTGCGTGATCCATCTCTATCAAGCTAGGTAAATATGTTTAACATGTGAATTCTTGCTTAATATGCAGTAATATTACGGACAGTTGGCGTGAATTGTTCTCATGATGGAGCGGTCGTGGAGCGCGTAAAAACCACGACGCTCCGACTTTTCAAAAATCCGCTCATCCCTCCATTCAGAATAACACCGCTTCACTCCGCGCTCCGCTCCGCTCACATACTCTTCAAGGGACGGATTTTTTTGTCCCGCGCCCGCCGGCTCCCGCAGAAATCAATGTATGTTATTTCGTCCCGCTCCGCCCGCGACATTCGTTTTTTGTCCCCCACTCACGCCAGCAAAAGCCCGCATAAAAGTAACCTATACCCCGTGGGAAAACAGGTCTCTACTTCATCTCTTGACTGCATGGAACAAACCCTTGCGCTAATTTGAAGGTAAAGACGATCAGAATGGTAACGGACTTGCGCGTAATGTATGACACATCGGAGTCTAGGCACGCTATTCCGCTATTAGTCCGCTATAGATTCACAAACTATTCATGCTTTCGGGGCTCTGATCCTTATATTTTGCGTGAAATTTCAAAATATTTGCATAGTTGTCAAAATGAATGTCTTGTGAGTGTTTTATAATG
Source organism: Garra rufa (assembly GCF_049309525.1). Taxonomy (NCBI): domain Eukaryota; kingdom Metazoa; phylum Chordata; class Actinopteri; order Cypriniformes; family Cyprinidae; genus Garra; species Garra rufa. Next base: position 71,229 of record NW_027394279.1, on the reverse strand, counting down.
AATGCTCACCCATAGAGGTGGATCTTGTGAGGCTCAGTGGTGTTTATGCACATATAAGCACCAGCATCAACAGATTCAGAATGGATTTGCTGTATTTTTCATTTGTATATTTTATAATGGATACAAACAGTAGATATTCTGTCAATCCAGTTCAAATGGACAGGTTTAGTGAGTGGAATCTTGGCATCTCCCTGTTGTTCTGTTTGGCAGGTTCACTTACTTATAATAAAAAGTACTCTGAAGTTGTAAAGAATGTCTGAATTAAAGAATTCAGGAGCTTTAAACCTGTATATGTATATTTATGTTAAAAAGTTAGAACTGAATAGAGGGTTTTCTTTTAAATTCAGCTTTAATTTAAAGTTTGTTTGTTTGTTTGAGTTTTTTTATAGCATGCAGTAGAAGAATAAGGCAAAACAAATGTTTTGGTTATTAAAAAAAGGTTTAAAAAAATGAAATGAGGAAATGTCAGGCATAGGAGGGCCTTGCAAAATTGACCCGAGAAGGAGGTGGGCCCCGGCGCAAAAAAGGTTGAGAACCCCTGATTTAAAATATGATAAAAACTGTTTATTGTAAATTACTTGCAAAATCCATCTTAACCCCTCAATAATAACTCAAGTGTTACCTTGTCAGTCCGCATGAACTACTAGTGTGATCTGGCCCATTATTTTAAAGTGAAAAACCCCTCACCAACATGACTATATGCAACATGATCTCATGATAATTCGTATGTAAGTTATTTACATAAAATGTGGTTCTCCAAAACGTACATTTAACTTACTTACGTTTTTCCAGACACTAAAACATTCAATACTGACGTATTTACAGCATCTAAACGTACAAATACTTAGCATTTTTAGGTCTACAAAATGTTAAACAAGACTACACTTTAAACCATTAAAATAAATGACATTTCTGCAATCGTTTAACCATTCATGTAATATTAGCTTCGCTTGCCGTGGTGGGACACAAAAGGCGTTTTCTCCGACATGCTGTGACTAACAATACAACCATAAAATGCACCGAACACGCATCATAATCATAAAATCAAACAATTTTATTTGTACGATGTAATCCAGATCTTCAGAATTCATACAATTGCGAGGAACAGACCCAAATTCAAGCCTTTATATGACGATCCTGACATCTCCATCCCGAGCAGCGACTCCAACAGCAAAAAAAAAACCCCGCGCTGCAGTGCATTTAAGAATTCAAATACAAACGCACCAGGAAACTACAGGCTTTACGGCAGGAAAATTGAACGTTCATTGGCTCTTGCCAGCATTCGCTACAGATTACGACATGCCGTGTTTCTGGTGAGATTTGAGCGATGCGCAGGCGCCACCATCACGGAGAGGATCAGGATAATATTTTCAGCCATCAGCAACTTAAATTTTATCCTACTCTGTACCTCAAAGAAACCTACTGTATTCCGCCAGAGACGACTGCGGTTGCAAACGCATAGTCATTTGGATTACTTTTTGGTACGGCTGTTGACATTTTTGCAATAATAAATGATTGCGATTGCACGTTTCCATCTTTCATGTTTTTCTTTATTACTGGAAGACAAACAAGGTCTCCAGGGGGCGCTCTTCCTCATTCATATACTGCAGAGTGGAGGATCCTGAACACCAACCTCCACTGAGATGCTCTTCAGAGGAACTGAGTCACACAAACCAATACATAACATCACAAGCACCAAAACAAATATATGTCATACAGCTCTGATAAAAAAAAAAAAAGATTGTATTAGACACTATATTTAAAATTACACTCCCTTAAGAACACGAACGTATAGATAGATAACTAACGTTATAATTTGGTTAACAAAGGAGAAAGGGACATATGTTTCATAACATTTGTGAAAAATACACTTCTTAAAAGAAAGAACATTCTTTTAATTTAGGAAACAGTAATATTAGTTTATTTCATGAGTAATAATTAGTAAACAGGTGAAATCATACCTGGAACATATTTCTCGGAGAGAAGACCTAAGTTCTCCATTCTCACGCTCCGTTAAACTTAATGACTAGAAGACCTAACGTTACTTCAAAAGTGAATGAAAAGTGAACATCAAACACTAACATTACTACTTTTAACTTTGGTTACCGACAGAGTCATTAAATGAGAAGATCTATGTCTTGAGAGTTTCTATCGTTTGAGGGAGAGACGATTTCTGTCGTTCAAACACCGCAGAATCAATCAGAGACCGTTAACTCTGCGTTGTGTCCAATTTCTGACGCGTCACGTTATTTAAATTGAGGCGTAGGTTTAGCTCATGAATATTAAGTAGCTACAGTGTAGGAGTGAAAACGTCCTATGCAGGCGCTAAACATAATGGCTGATTCTTCCATTAAATGTATTCAATTGCATTAAAAACGTTTTATTGCATTTATAAACTATTTTTTCTTAATTTAGTATCTTTTGCACGGAAATGGAGGTTTAAGACTAAGATTTCGCCAGACTGTAATCTAAATCTGAACATATTACAGGTTGAACAGACGCCCTCTACTGGAGAAACTAACAACATGACAAACACTGACAGCTAATAAATGAATAATAAATAAATAAAGACATCTTGACCAGAGATTTTGTGCTGAAATACTGCCCCAAAAGTAGTTGGATATAAACTACATGTAGGAATATCTCTGCATTAGATAAGTTATATGCATTCATTGGTCTTTTATACCAAATATATTTACAAAATTTAGCTAAAAAAATGCTATCAATAATGAAATAAATGTTTTTGCTTTAAATTGTATAGTTCTATACATACATTATAAATGTATAGGTAGAGGTGTAGAGGTAGGAAGAGAAGGAGAGGAGATAGGAGGAGTAGGAAAAGACGAAGGAGAGAAGGTAAAAGGAGAAGGAAAAGCAGGAGAGGAAGGAGTCAGAAAGAGCTGAGGAGAAAAGAAAGAGGAAGACGTGGTGGCGGAGGCTTCACTCTTTCTTCAGAGCTGCCAAAAAACAGCCTCCAAAGAGCAGCTCAGGTCAGGGAGAGGAGGAGCAGAAGCAGGATGAGGAAGAGAAGAGGAAGGTGGCTTGGGCTGTAAGTAGTAGTGTGATGGTAAATCACACAACCATGTTATGAGAATGTGTTTTGTTTCTAAACAGCTCTACTTTGATCATATAAAAACTAATATGATCAAACACAATATCAAAATGTACATCAGCACATGCTGTACCAAAATCCACTCCAAAACCATGATTAGATCTTTATTCTGTGACATGTTAAAAACATTACTGTTTTATGTCTAGATGTACTAATATGTGTTCAAACTTTAAATATCCAGTCAGTATAATTACATGAACATTATTTTTGAATATAAAAAACGCTAATTTATCCAGTAATGTTTTTATGAGTGAGTCATTTATTCATTCAAACCACTTTTTCATAAATTTAATATTAAAAATTGGTGTATTGAATATATTGTACTTTAAATATATATATATATACAGGTCCTTTTCAAAAAATTAGCATATTGTGATAAAGTTCATTATTTTCAGTAATGTACTGATCAACATTAGACTTTAGATTTTAGATTCATTACACACAACTGAAGTAGTTCAAGCCTTTTATTGTTTTAAATATTGATGATTTTGGCATACAGCTCATGAAAACCCAAAATTCCTGGATGAGCTTAAGGCCGCTATCGAATCATCCTGGGCCTCCATAACACCACAGCAGTGCCACAGGCTGATTGCCTCCATGCCACGCCACATTGAAGCAGTCATTTCTGCAAAAAGGATTCCCGACCAAGTATTGAGTGCATAACTGAACATAATTATTTGAAGGCTGACTTTTTTTGTATTAAAAACACTTTTCTTTTATTGGTCGGATGAAATATGCAAATTTTTTGAGAATTTTGGGTTTTCATGAGCTGTATGCCAAAATCATCAATATAACAACAATAAAAGGCTTGAACTACTTCAGTTGTGTCTAATGAATCTAAAATATATGAAAGTCTAATGTTTATCAATACATTACAGAAAATAATGAACTTTATCACAATATGCTAATTTTTTGAAAAGGACCTGTATGTATATGTATATATATATATATATATATATATATATATATATATACATACACACACACATACAGTATATATATATGTATTAAATGTTTATTAATTTATTCAAATGAATTAAACACTCAGACTGCAGCAATTGATATTCTGTCTCACATTTTTTGCTGAATTCGTACCTCATTGAGATGCTGCTGTCTCATGGACCATCGTAGAACAGAGAGATTATGATATGAAAAATCACTAAATTGTATTCCGTTAAACATATTCATGTGTAAAACCTTTAAAAGATGGTAATACAAAGATGTTCATCATTATTGATCTGTCCTGGTTATATCAATAGCTCTTGTAGTAGCCATCATACTTTATCTAAATGAAATGTATGTTGAAATATAGGGACATCATGATATGACTATTTTATGGTGTGTTTGGTTTTATTATTGCATTAAAACTTGGGAAGATTCTTTTCACTTTAATAGTAGTCTCAGCATTGTGTTGGCACCCAAATTTAAATAAAGTTCAACTTTACAAATGTTTTGATTGATTAAAAACCGGTCTAACAGCTTCAGATAAACACTGATACACACACAAACACAACAACAACTATAAGAAACAGGAAATGTTTTAGTTTATTCTGATCATTATTTCATTTTGAAACCCAATGAGATTTAAAATATTCTGTATAACAATATGGTGTTGATTTAAACTAATAAAACACAAATTTAATGAAACCCTGACAGAAATGGTGAAACATCAACAGTTCTTTGGTCTTCTGATGGATCAGGATGTAGAAACGCTGACGTCTTCAGATTCCCAGAGTCTCTTTGGTCACCTGACATCCGAGCAGGACATTCCCCGCACACACACACTGAGACAGATCTCCCACTGAAACACACACACACACTCAAATCATCAGTGTGTGCGTCAGATAAACGCTGACTGAATGAATGTGGTCTGGAATGGAGATCTCACCTTTCTGAGAGCCGATCCATGACTCTGCCTTCATTGCCACAAACTGCCACTCCACCTGCTGCTCTATTTTACAGCCGTATAACCAGATCAGAGCCAGGAGAGTGGCCCATACTGACCCATCCACCTGTGGACAAACCATTTGTCACTGGACACTGGACACAATCATGGCTGTCTTGTTATTTCATTACATCTCTCACCTGTGCTGGTTTCTGATTGGTCAGCTCATCCTCCGTCTTCCCAAACACATCAGCCAGTGTGGCATCCAGATCCCAGCAGCCTGACGCCTTTTGGAGAGAGACCAGCTGGAGTAACAGGTCCTTCTGGGGGACAGGAGCAGCTGAACAAATTAACACACATTTAGAATAATGGTAAAATGGACAGATAAAGTCTGAGGTTTGTTTAGGGCCAAGCACTAAAGGTAAGTACACACCCACTGTTTTCATGACTGTTCTTTCTCCTTCTTTGTCTTCTTCACTGTCCCACTCTTCTTCATAATCATCTTTCACACTTGAGTCTATGGAAGCCCACAGAATCATAAGTAAGTTATGAAAATTTCTATCTAGTTGTTGTTGTTATCTCTACAAGACAGATCGTCGACTGATGAATTTGCTTCTATGAATTTAATGTCAAGCACACCACACAGAACTTGAGGCTAAGTTTCTGCAAGGATTTGGCATATTAAGACAAAATTTGGATATCATTGGCATCACACCCTAGTTGAACTAAGTATTGGAAAATTGATATTTCCAATAATACATATTTTTCCAGTGTCACAATCAACTATTACACTGAGGTGCACTTACCTGACAATGAATTAGATCTTCTGAAGGCCGGTGGCTGAGCGGATTTAGCATCTATTGGCAGAGAAATCGGGTAAGAACAAATTCAGATCTTGAGAAACAGCCAAGAACAGACACATCCACAAGAGTTTTGCTCTCCAGAGGACAAGCTCTCCAGAACCGACATTGGACACCCCTGATATATATATATATATATATATATATATATATACACCAAAACACACACACAAAAAAAACCTGAAAATAGACACAATATAATTTATCTTACCATCACTGAAATGCCGCAGGTTCATCCCTACAAACAAACAAATAATCTCACATCTTTCTCATCTACAGCTGTTAGTACTAAAGCACTCAAAACTAAAAAATAAAGGAATGGAGAATTAAATAAATAATTGAATGTACCAAATATGTAATATGCCATGAAAAACAATAATTACTGCTTAAAACATTTGATACTTAACTTTTTCAAAAAACTAGTAATACACTGATGTGCATTTACCTTGCCTGATGATTCCTAAGAGCCCTGGGTGTGCTGACTGAACGGCTACAGGCAGAGAGCTATCTGGAGAAATAGCCAAAAACAGACACATCCAATAGACACAGCAACAATATGTGTCTGTGAGAGGTACATTGGTTTTGAAATAGAAAGGAAAAAAGGTCACAGTTGTATCCTCACAGGCATACACAATCAAATAGCACACACACGCAATTGGAGCACTAACCACGTGTCTGCACTCTTCTCTGCAGCAGGGGTCCTTTCACAGTCTGTCTGTTGTCTTTATTCACAGCAATGAAGGCTGTATGAACACTGCTCACTCCTGCCTGAACACTGAGCTCCACCATCCTGCTCCTGATGCCCTCAACATCTGCAGCACCTGACCTCTCCTCCTGCTCTAGAGAACGGATCAAGGTCCGAACTGCCAGCCGGTGAATGGACAACCTGCAGAAACAAAGAGGAAATTTGTTGAATTCAAAAAACTTACAGTTGATGTCACTTCAATTCATTGTGTTTCTAATATATGTGTTACCCTGTTTCCAAAGTTGGTTTGAGGCAGAAGTGGAGCTGGTTTGTTACTGGATGATCTTTAAAACTGTATCTGACAGTCACTGTTCCCTCAGAGCCTCCTGAACTCTATGAGAGAGAAAAGGCAGATTTATATAAGCTAAACAAATGAGAGTCACTGAAACACACGCTACATCATCTCACCTCTCCTTTAAGTTGGGCATAAATGAGTGTCCTTTGACCCTGGAAGAGCACAGTGATGGGTGGAGACAGTGTGTCAACAGTAACTCCATCTGGAAGGCTCCAATCCACAGAGATATTAACCACAGCGGGCTGCAGTGCAAACCTGAGCGACTGCATCACCTGATATAGTTTGAAGAGAAAGAGAAACCATTGAGACATTTGACTAGGAAACATCTGTGGCTGTGAAATCCAGTGGAGAGCTTTACTTTGGGCTGCATGCGGTCGGTGTCTGTGATGAACTGAGCGTAACCAGATCCCTCCCTGGCCATTCCTGTGATGAGAGCGGCACTTGCACCCTCACCAATCCCGAATGAGAAACACCTGAAGACACAATAAACTCTGTTACTGTTAGTGATGAAGATATGAATGATGGACAGATCAAACCCAGCAGACCTTTACCTGTGAGAGTGAGTGTGACTTTTCACCAGATCCAGAACCGCTTTAGTGTTAAACACCTCTCCATCAGTGAAGATGAACAGCTGAAGAGAGAAAAACATCTGAGTCTTAAATCTTGTTTATACCTTGTTTAAACCCAAGTAGTTCAGGTGCACATTGTTGTACCTGTCTGGGCTGATCAGGGTGACAGGGCTGACTGTAGATGTGTTTTAGAGGCTGTAAAATCTCTGTGCCGCCCATGTCTGCTTGCATTTCCTTCACTCTCTTCAGAGCCTGATCCATTGTGTCCTGATTGTACTCAACACTCTGACTGCAAAGACAAAAACAAACAAATCATTTCCACAGACACATTTCAATATTGAATATCTATAAATGAAGATCTAGTTACTAACGGGAAGATGGACTCAAAACGAGAGCCAAATCCATAGATATTGAAGTAGCATCCCATGGGCAGACTCTTCAACAGTAACAGCAGAGTGTCCTATAGAAAGATATGTACAGATATTTAAAAGTTGATGACATGAGAAACCAAATGTTCCTTGATCTTTTGATACAGAAAAGGTCTTTGTATGCTCAATAAATTATTTAAGTTTCAATGAGTGTCACGTCCCATGTTCGCATTCTGACACAGTCCCCATGCTCGAGTCTGTCCTCAGTAGGATAAATGGAGTGAAAGAATGTTAACTTTGACGCTTTTGTTTTTAAACAACTCATTTGTGTCTTTGTACAGATATCAGAAGAATATCAGCGTAAGGAACAAGTGGATAGTTATTTTTAATGGCATGTCGGATCATGTCAGAGGACTGTTCGAATTTCAGAGCTATTTGTTTTGCAATCGAGGCAGTATCAGACAGTTCACAAATAAACATTTGTTGAAAGATGAAGCGGTACTAGATCTGACAGTAGCTGAAAACTCCAAGTAAAAGATTTCATAATGCTTTGTCTGGAAATTACTATTTTATTTTGATTATGTTTTCAAATCACTCAAAACATGAAATAGCAAGATACCTTAGCACTGTCTATCCGTTTCTGTGCTCCTCTCTCATGATGCATCATGCTGCCCATACTGCCTGATCTGTCAATCACAAATACAAACTCGCCTTGATTTCCCAGTGATTTCATCACTTTCTCTGGGAACTCTGGGTACAAACTTATCATGACCACTGGGTCCCTCATTAGAGAGCCTGAAATAAATAAAGAAAAGCTGTGTCTCAAATGAAAAACTAAATACTATGAACATCTAACATTGGAATCTGGTTTCCCCCTCCAAAGAGTCAGTGATCACTCAATCCCATAACCCCAGTGAGTTACAGGTCCTACCTGATGGGGCAGTGGTCAGTCCTGCCTCCACTATAGCAGAGGGCTGATGGGTATCCTGATAGAACACAAACAGCTCAACGTCCTTATCAAACATGTGACCAGGACTCAGATTCACCTACACACACAAACAACACATGCATAAAACTGCTCTGCTCACACATCCAGATAAACACATGAAGACACACGGTACCGTAGCCTGAGTGTGATCAGAGTTGACGAACACTAGAGGATCCAGAGTGCAGTTGGACTCGAGTTTGGAGATGGGCTTTGGAGAGCTCACATGGACACTGAGAGTCAGCGTGTAGGGAACAGCTCCACATCCTGATGAAATCTCTGAGACTATACCAGCATCTGAACCTGAAGCAGCTGCTGTAGTACCTGCTGGTGTGTATCGGGGGTTGAGTACAGCCGGCAGACAGAAGCGCAGCGAGTGGTCGTCCTGCACAGCGAGCTCAGTGACGTAGATGATGGTGACAGCAGCGTTCTGACCCGCCGACAGACACCCGACACTCAGTTTGAACACATCAGGACTCTCTGCGCTCTCTTCCAACAGAAACGCCTGCTGACCTGAACTCACAGCGTCATCATACTGATCCCTCGCCTGCAAGATACAGTTTTGTGATGCACAGTAAAAATACATGCAACTGAGCTGATGTTTGTACTTGGACTCACGCTTTCTCTGTCCTGCACCTCTGCCACAATCTCCTGCTCTCCGATCTTGGCACTGAAGTGGCAGACAGCAGCATCAGCAGGCAGAGGGAAGACGAACAAGGCCTCCAGGGGGCGCTCTTCCTCATTCACATACTGCAGAGTGGAGGACACTGTGGCTACATGATCCTGAACCCGAATCTCCACTGAGATGCTCTTCAGAGGAACTGAGTCACACAAATAAAACAGTCCGTGTCACTAACTACAGTGCCAATCTCTGCCTTGAAACCGACAACAATGTCTCTTTTGATAATTGATATCTCGTTCAGATTCATTTCTTTATGGCAATCAACCTGTTTAATGAGGAAGTAAGGTAATGGGTGAGACTTCCGTTTCATTATCCGATATAGGGAAATAACGAGAAGAATAACAACTTGCAGTAAATGGTAAAACTGTTTGTACATCTAAAAATAGCTGGATGCGAACATGACCAGAAGCCACAGCCATAAAATTTACAAATGAGGAGGTGATTAACCAAGCGATCAGTGTAACTCTCAATGCCCTTTCGTGGTGAAAATAATCAGTACACAATTGCCAGCATGAAATATTGGTCGGTCTTTTACAGCGTATTTGCAAGTGCCAGTTGTTTTGAACGTGATGTTAAACAGGGACAATTCCAGGGACAGGACGCAAGAACTGAAAAACTTTACAGCCCTACCACAAATTAAGAAAAGTTTTAATTTAGAAAGAAGGTAACCGTAACAGTAAATGGGTGTTGTTGATTTTCTTCTCTATATGATATAGCAGCTTCCACATGTTTTTTTTTCTGTGGTTTAGACAGCATAAATTAGCTAATCAACGTATTCAGTACTACATTAAACATGCAATGCATGCTGTTGTTTACCTCTAAAAATCTCCAAAATGGCCGTGCATCCAGGTAACTGACCAAACCGTGACGTAAGTGCAAACCCTCTACTCAACTGTTAATTCATTTTTAGCATTTCAACTTTGTTACACTTTTCTAAAGGCGTTTCAGTAAATTCAAGATAAAACGTGTGACTTAGGACAGTAATTTAGCCTATTAAAAAAATTATTTGCATTTTATATTTTATTTTAATTATTAAATATTAATGGAATTATACAATATGAACAGAAGAGAAAGTTAAAGGAAAAATTAGGTATAACTGTTGTTAAAAAAATGTCTTAAAAGGAAAAAAATCACTTGCATAACTGTATTAAATGTGTTAATTAAACTAAAAGACATAATAAAGTATAAAAAAAATTGCAAATAGACTGAATGCATTAGTTTACAAAAAAAATGTTTATAGTAGGCTACTATCATTTATTTATTTATTTATTTTTTTTTTAACAATAAACCCCCATGTGTTTCCAACCTGGATAGTTGCTGGGGAAAAAAACAAAAAGCTAAAAAAAAACAAGCTGGTTGGCTGGGAAGTAGCTGGTTTTAGCTGGTCTCCTAGCCTGGCCAAGCTGGTTTTAGCTGGTCGGAAAGCTGTTCTCCCAGCATGACCAGCTAAAGAAGTGGTCAAAACCCCTCTAAACCAGCCTGCTGTTCTGAAAAAAAAAAAAACTTTGTTTTTTCATCCTGCATTTGCAGATCAGAAATTTCTGTTATCATTTAACCCTTTAAACTAAAATGCTATATTTTTTTGAAAGTTTTCATGCCTGTAGGCTATGTTAGGGTGACCATATTTTAGTAAAAAAAAAAAAAAAAGAGGATGTAGGTCAGGTAAGGTCCAAGTTTTGGTATCAAAATATGTCATTTCCATACCAAAACTGCATATTTTACAGTCAACATTATGCAGATTGATCATAAACACAGCTAAAAAGCTTCCTACCACCATGGCCATCCTTAATATCTACCACAGTTTTATCACAGGTAGAATGCAAAATGTTTCAATACAAACATTTCAGTCAAATAGAATTTATGCAGTATTTCAAACTTTTAACCCACGGAAGAAAACCTCCTGCAACTGTTTAAAATCAGGCCAATTCCGTGGAAAGAATGCAAATTTGGCAAACCTACATCCAATACGTGCTGCATCAAAAGCGAGTTAAATACTTCTCAGTCTGTGGTTTTCCCGCGGAATTGGTCTATTTTTACACTGTTGCCACGGGTAGTTTTTGATGTCCGCGGGTTTAAGCGACCCCAATAATGTCATATTTAGCCCTGAAATGCAAATTTACCAGGGGAACTTTGACCAAAAAAAAAAGTGTATCTTATCCCCAGAACTCGATTTTTAACAAGGAACCCCCTCGAAACGTGATTGGGAAAGTTTTGGGGTAGTTTTGAGTTGCAATTGGGCAGGTTCTTTTGTGAAAACCTGGTAACCCTGCTAATATTGATAGCGACTCTGTGATGCACGAAAATGTTATTCAATATAAGAATGTTTGGGGGAGCGGGATTAAGAAAACAGTCCCGTGGAAGGCTTTAATACCAAAACGCACACAATGAATGGCGACTGTAGAAAGCAAAAATCCCGGACATTTTGGGCGATTTAGGCCAGACGGAAAAAGAGGACCGGGGGAAAGAGGATGTATGGTCACCCTACTGTATGTTTACTTTTTTTACTGATAAAAATGTCGCTACATCCACGAACCTATAGCAATCTATATTTTCGGACTTTGATATTTGTAAAACCCATGTGTATGGCTGCTTTCCAGGTTAAATTTATGGCCTTGAATTTCTCAACAACTTATGACATTTCTGAAAAAATACTCTTTTCGATTAAAATCAACCTTCATTATTTTTATCTTCATTATAAGTACTTGCCTGTGTGAAAAACACCCCAACTCTAGGCTATTACAGATTTAAAAGTTTCAATTTAGATAAAAGTAAAAAGGTGATTTCATACCTGGATAATTTTTCCTAGAGACAAGACCGCAGATCTCCATTCTTAGGCTCTGTTACACAAAATGACTAGATGATCTAATTCAAAAGTGACCTAGAGCTTTTAATTCTGCCTCAGATCTTCACAGAGCAACTCATGTAATGAGCAAATGGATGAATGTTTCAGAAAGTCTCTACTGCGACCAACAGTATGGGGAAGTGGGAGATCATTTTAGGAAGTTGTTAAAACGCCGCTGTACTAGCAGTTGGAGACTAATGAATATTAATATTAGTAATGCAGAAGCCAGTAATTCTCAACAAAATTTCTAAGCAGCTTCCAAATATATGGCTGATTTGTCCATTAGATGGTAAATCCAAGACGGGCAGGGAAACACACACAAAAATCACCTTGAGATCTGACAAAGAAACACCAAACTGAAATCCAACTTAAATAGACGGGTTAATGACACAAGGACTGGTGTCCCCCCTGCTTCAGCGGGAGGATGAGGACACCGGGATCATCCATGACAAAAATATATATGTGACCCTGGACCACAAAACCAGTCTTAAGTCGCTGGGGTTTATTTGTAGCAATAGCCAAAAATACATAGTATGGGTCAAAATGATCCAAAAATCCAAAATGAGTAAAGATCATGTTCCATGAAGATTTTTTGAAAAATTCCTACTGTAATCCTATCAAAATGTAATTTTCGATTAGTAATATGCATTACCAAGAACTTAATTTGAACAACTTTAAAGGTGTTTTTCTCAGTATTTAGATTTTTTGCACCCTTAGATTCCAGATTTTCAAATAGATGTATCTCGGCCAAATATTGTCCTATCCTAACAAACCATACATCGATAGAAAGCTTATTTATTGAGCGTTCATATGATGTATATATCTCAGTTTTGTAAAATTTAACCTTTTGTCTGGTTTTGTGGTCCAGGGTCACATATATATAACAAGAAACAAAATCGTGGGGAACACGCCGCTTCTTTTCTTTCTTTCTTTTTTTGTTGTGGTCGGATCTTCTGTCACGGATGCGTGTAGAGAAGGAGGTGCACCAAGATGAAATGCAATAACAAGTCTTTTTAATAGTATCCACAACAGGTAAATCCAAGACAGGCAGGGAAACACACACCAAAGTGACCTTGAAAAAGAAACCCTGAACTGAAATACAACTTAAACATTATCTGAACTTTCCACAAAACAACTGTCTAATCAAAATTGAGTTATTTAATTATTCAAAACATTACACAAGAGTCTTCAATTAAGGGACAAAATGCACTATGTGTGCTTTAGGAAGTGGATTGAACACTTACATTTCTTAGGCACCATTGTTTCCCGCCTTCACATCTTTGGTAGATAAAAGCTCATTCACTCTTGCAGTTCTGGGTCAGTCTGACCTGGCTTTTTAAAAGGCCCTTCAGAGAATGAATGACAGCGGATTTGGAACCAAGACAAAGGCCAATAAACCTCTAAAAAAAAACAAAAAAAAAAAGAGAGTGGGAAAAAATGTGTTTCGCATTAAAGAGCTAACAGCATCCCACACTGACCAGTTTATGTGCTTCCTTCTGGAAAGTATGAAAGCCTGCTCTACTTTGGTCCATCATTGTTTCATTATTCTGTTCTGCTTTGGGATTTCAATGACATTTTACAAGCAAAATTAAGGGTGTATCCTGGCAACCGGGGATTTTAAAGCACTTTAAAAAGAGGGAAAGACTATATATTGGGCTAAACACCAGCTAATGAATTTTAGGATGATGGGAGCACGAAAACAGCAAGTCTGAGCTACTGAACAGTGCATTTGAAATGAAGCAGCTGCAGATATAAAGAGGTGAGTGTGTTTGTTATTTTTCTCCAATGGTTGTCAATTCATTCAGTCGATGCAAATTCATTAGACTGAGCTGTAATTTCTGAGCTTTTGGAAACTCATTTAAGGACATAAAGAGTGTTTTTCAGCAGAATGTAAAATCATGTTACATTAGTGAATGTTAATGTATTAACTAACATGAATTAATGAACAATACATTACAGTATTTATTCATCTTTGTTAATGTTAGGTAATGCAAATACAGTTATTCAATTGTCAGTGCATGTTAATTCACAGTGCATTAACTAATGTTAACAAGCACAAGTTTTGATTTTAATAATGCATTAGTTGAAATGTTGACATTAACATTGACTAAGATTAATAAATGCTGTAGATTCAACTTAAAAACCTAAGTTCAGCAGCTGCCTTAAGTTTTTAAGTTAAATCAGCTTAAAACTACAAGTCATTTTAACTTATTACAATAAAAATGAGTTGATATAACTTGTGAGTTTAAATGACTTAAGTTGATTTAACTTAAAAACTTAAGGCAGCTGCTAAACTTATGTTTTTAAGTTTTTTACAGTGTATTGCTCATTATTAGTTCATGTTAACTACAGTAGTTAATTAATGTCAAACTACTAAATAAGTAGTTAACTTATTGCAAAGTGCTACCCAAAAAAGCTCTTAACATATATTTAAATTTTAAAGAATATTTTATATTTTCACTTTTAATTTTTATTTTATTTTCTTTTTGCAATTTTTTATACATTTGGTGATTTTATTTTAAATATGTCCATTTAATTTATATACATTTTATTTATTAGTTTTGGATTCGTTTTAGTTATTTTAATTCTTAGTTTAGTTAAATAAACATGAGAAATTAGGCTAAAAATAAGTCAAAAAAGTTTAAGATTTTAAAAAATACTTTATTTTGTTTAAGTTAACTATGGAAACTGAATAAAAAATTTTATTGTGCCTTTTTATCTCACAATTGCAAGTTTGCATCTCACATTTGTAAAATATAGTCAGAATTGTGAGATATTATATACAATTATAAGAGCATTTCATAATTGTGAGCTTTTTCTCTGCATTTGACTTTATAACTCAATTGTGAGTTTTTCTTTCACAATTCTAAGAAAATAAATGAAAATTGCAGGACATAAACTCGCAATTAGAAGGAAACGTCAGAATTGTGAGATATAAACCCACAATTGCAAGGAAAAATTCTGAAGTTTATAGAACAATTTTGACATTTTCTTGCAGTTTTGAGTTTATATCTCTTAAGTCTGAGACAAAGATGACAGAATTGTGAGATTAAAAAAAATGCAATTATAAATTGTGAGCTGACTTTTTTTGCTCAGAATTGGACAATTCTGAGAAAATAGGTCAAAATTGCAGGATATACACTTGTAATTAGAACAAAATGGCAGAATTGTAAGATATAAATCCAAAATTGCAAGAAAATATCAGAATTTGTTAGATACAAACTTGCAATTGTGAGTTATAAAGTACAATTCTGAGCAAAAAAAGTCTGCTCACAATTTATAATTGCAATTTTTTTTATCTCACAATTCTTGTGAGTTTACATCTCTTAATTATAAGGAAGAAAAAAAGAATTGTGACAAAAATTTGCAGTTATAAATTGTGATCTGACTTTTTTCCTTGGACTTATAACTCACAATTGTGAGTTTATATCTCACAATATTAGAAAAAATACATCAAAATGGCAGAAAATACACTTGCAATTAGAACAAAATGTCAGAATTGTGAGATATAAACTTACAATTGCAAGAACAAAGTTTATATCTCACCATCTGACATGTTCTTGCCACAGTGAGTTTATATCTCACAATTCAAACTTTTTTCTCGGAATTGAGAGACAAACTCACAGTTGCAATTATAAACTGTAAGCTGACTTTTCCTCAGAATTGGACTTTATAACTCGCAACTGTGACTTTATATCTTACAATTCTCTGATAATCAAATTTGATATAAAAAATCGCAGGACATAAACTTGCAATTAGAAGAAAATGTCAGAATTGTGAGATAAAAACCCACAACTGCAAGGAAAAGTTTATATTACAATTTTTACATTGTCTTGCGAATTTGAGTTTTATCTCTCAATTCTAAAACAAAGATGTCAGAATTGTGCAATTATAAATAGTGAGACGACTTTTTTCCTCAGAATTGGACTTAATTCCAAGTTAAGTTTATATTTCACAATTCCAGGAAAATAAGTCAAAATTGCAGGACATAAACTCTTTATTTTCTTGCAATTGTGAAAAAAAAGAACTGTGAGATAAAAAGTAGCAATTATATTTTACTAAGTGGCAGAAACAAGCTTTCATAGTTAACCTTAATTTTGTTGCAAGTCATTTTATTCAATGGTTTTAGTTGTAGTTTTAGTGATTATTAACCCAGCTTCTAGCTGCTAATTTTAGATATGCGCGTGGCGAATTAGATATTTTAAGTGATTAAAGTTAAACATGTTTTGGTCAAATTCTTTGCTGAGAGAATATCCCAGTCTGCACCATGACAAACTATGTGAGGGAAAACTTAAAAACAGAAAATGTTATCTCAAAATCATGCCATTCATTTTTATAGTAAAGAATATCACATCATTACCTTGGCAAGATACTAACAGCAAGTTTTATGGTGTCGTTTCCAACATTTTAGGGTACTTGGATATATTTAGGTAGATGACAGAATGATGGAGCAGGTCGTCAAGGGCACGGAAAACATCGCCGCAGCGGTGCAGGGAACGTTGCTGGTGTTGACGGGGACGTTACTGCTGATTCTGCTGCTAAGAATAATTGGAGTCAAGAATTGGAAGAAGAAACCAGCTGTCCCGGGTGAGTTAAAACCAATCAGATTTACTGGGAACAACCTACCTGTACCAACTGGTACCAACTGGTCACACCGGTTGTGATGTGATGTTTTTCAGGTCCTGGTTGGTGGTTGGGTCTCGGCCCGATTCTGAGCTACAGCAGGTTCCTGTGGATGGGGATAGGCACCGCATGCAACTACTACAACGAAAAATATGGCAGCATTGCTCGAGTTTGGATCAACGGAGAAGAGACCTTTATACTTTGCAAGCAAGTTCTCAAAAACATAAACATCATTCATCCAGCTAAAAGGGAACATTCTCAGAATGTTCTGCCAAGGGTCTCACGAAGTTATGAACAAATGTTCTTTCAGTAACAATCGGCCGGATGTACATTATCCTGCTCATTACATGGCCTTTTGCCACAAAAGTAAATAAGTAGGCATAAACACTGATCTGAGTTCTGATTGAGAAACTTCTGTTGATTTATCTCATAATTTAATTATTATTGATTGTACTAAATAGCTGTTGCATCTAAAGCAATTTCATTTTTCAAAAATGTGCTTAAGTTCGCCACCTACAAGGCCAAAACAATGTTTTTGGTACAGTCTGCTACACAAGTCAATAGAACCCAATTATGTCATTAAGAACAAGATTTACTAACAACTTGCACCAGCGCAAACTGTCTTTTGGTGTTAAAAGAGTAATATCAGAATTGAAGTGAAGAAGAATTAGCACTAAAAAGGTGTGGACACAGCTATTTTTGTGTCTGACTTTATTGAATATGCATTTTTAGGATTTCCCTTTCAGACGCAAAATTTATGGGAGGAGAGTATTAGAATCATTACTAACGTTTGTGCATGTCAAATTACTGCTATTTCCAAATTATTCAAATGGATAGTTCACCCAAAAATTAAAATGTAATGTTTATCTGTTTACTCCAAGGGCATCAAAGATGTAGGTGACTTTTTAAACTTTGTTTAACTCAAACCGTTGCAGTCTGTCAGTCATATAATGGCAGTGAATGGGACCCACGGCTTTGAGAAGAACGCACTCAAGACAGTTGGACATTGTGGTAGAACAGAGGTAAAAATGATACAAATACGGTTCATTTTCTTGCACAGACCGATTGTTTCGTGTCTTAGGACATCAATGTATCGTCACAAACCAAATGTTTTTTTTTTGACTCTCAAATCTGTGGGTCCCATTGACTGCTATTATATGACTGACAGACTGCAATGGTTTGGGTTAAAAATCTTTGTTTGTGTTCAACTGAAGAAACAAAGTCACCTACATCTTGGATGCCCTTGTGGTAAGCAGATAAACATCAAATTTTTATTTTCAGGTGAACTTTCTCTTTAACACCCAAAAAGCATGTCTTAAAGCAGGCGGTAATTTGCGCTGCTCTTAGTAGATTGTGCAGGTCATTATGGAAATGATATGGCTGCGTCTGTGTTGTTTAATGTGCGCATTATCAGTAAATCACATGCAGAATTTCCCCTCCCATCATTGCTTTTATGGAATTGCACTCTAACGCTAATTTGCCTTGTTTAGGGAATCTGGCCCTAAATGTTGACTCAAATGAGGAGTGTTAACACCTGAGAGAACCATTTTTAGTGTAAAAAATATGAAACTGTTTCAGGTCCTCTGCCGTGTATCATGTTTTGAAGAGCAATAATTACATTGGGAGGTTTGCCAGTACAAAAGGTCTGCAGTGCATCGGCATGTTTGAACAAGGCATCATCTTCAACAGCAACATCGCACTGTGGAAAAAAGTGAGAACATATTTCACCAAAGGTGGGTGTTATTCACTGGTGTCTGATCAGTTTGCATAAAGATTAGTCAGAATCTATTGTTTATGTGTGTGTGTGTGTGTGTGTGTGTGTGTGTGTAGCTCTTACTGGTCCAGGTCTCCAGAGGGCAGTAGATGTGTGTGTCAGCGCAACCAAAAAACAGCTTGATGTCCTGCAGGAGTTCACAGACCACTCAGGACATGTGGACGTGCTCAATCTCCTACGCTGTATCGTTGTGGACGTTTCCAATAGACTCTTCCTAAGAATCCCTCTCAATGGTCAGCATGCAATACAAACATCTGATTATTCACTCTTAAAAATAAATGTTTCCTAAGTAGTTCTTTTGGTTTAGCAAGCGTTAGTCTTATCAAGATCCATCTTGGCTCTATGAGGTTCTTGGAGACTGAAAAAATTCTTGATGTCTCATTTGGAACAAAGGGAAAGGCATTATTTTTAGTACTTCTTCAGTTTTGGAGGGAAAGTTACTTTTAAAAGTAATGTATTTCAATATTGTGTCACTCCATAAAAAAAAAATTACTAATTGTGTTCCTTAATTACTTTTTTATGGAAAGTAATGCATTATGTTAGCCTAGCTAACGCCAGACCACGTTATGACTTCGTCATGATTCGTGGTCTGGGAACCACATGTTAATTTTCTCGTATTTGAGGCGTGGTTTACGAATGCTCAGAGCCGTTTATTGGGCGATACTAATGTCTATCAAATGCGCCTGTGCGTAGCTCATAGCCAATCGTTTCAATCATGCCGGATGACGTATACAGAGCGATGGTTTAACGCCAAAAGTTGCTCTTTTTTTCAAAATAAACTTGCGTTCCAAACTACTTAGAACACTATCTAAGGGGCCGTCCACATGTCGCGTCTTTTGCGAGCTAAAGTTCGTTATTTCAAATGTAGACGCGTGGTATGCGCGTGCATAATGGAAGCGACGCGGTTGCGACCAAGGGGCAACCTTCCGGTCTCCCTCGTGAAACCAACACGGAAGTGACTGAAACTGCAATTCATCGACTGGCCGCTTGAGGCTGGCTGCAAAAGGGAGTCAATCCCATTGACACTCCATGTTAAAATGCCCAACTTTACAGCAGAAAAAAGTATGTTTACAGCCTGGTTCAAAAAATGGTTTTGGTCTATATAACTAGTTTTGCCCTTCATGTCAACTGTGAGGGGGGTGAATTTTTTTATAACTCATCGGTTTAAGTTATATTAAGCCTTAAAGTTCAGCATAATTAAGGGCGTGGCCACTTGAGTGACAGGGGGATTGCCGCTGCTGTCACCACTGGCGCTCTAGGCGCGCGTGGTTTCAGCAACCAGCTCCACCCACATCCTGCCTTTTTGCCCATTTTTGATTATCCGGGAGTGACGCGCGATGACGCTATGAGCTTCAAATTAGCGCTTCAGAATCCTACGGGTGACGTCACGGATACTACGTCCATATTTTTTACAGTCTATGGTTGCGACGCGCTCGCGTTTTCCATGTGCAAGCTACAGAGCGGGTTGGAAAGGAGAAAGCAACGCGCCTAGCGTTTTCCACGCGTTTTAGGCGCGACATGTGAACGGCTGCATCGAATGATAACTTGCTGCCATGCTGGATCCATAGTTATAAAGAAACTGCTTCGGTGAGCAGTGTTGCCAGATCGGGTTGACGATTTCCAGCCCAAAAGCTCACCAAAACCTGCCCACTTCAACAAAAACCAGCCCAAATTTTAACTGCCAAAACAATGAGAATTTTATTGCCATGTCAAGGTTGATAAGGACCATTTTTATCTCTTTAAAAAAAGAATAATGACAAAATAAAATAAAGATAAATCAATTTCACAGGAATATGGATCAAAACAGTCCGAAAATAAGCGTAAAATGTCTTCTTTTCAAAGTTGAAATTAACCGATGACTTTAACCCTGGGAAAAACACATGCATCATTTTCAATGTCCACAGTAAAAATATGCTAATTTCTGTGCAAAAAGTGCACAATAAAGTGATGAGAAACAAATGTAATGTAGCTGACATTTACGTTCATGCACACACCCACGTTTTCTTATTTCAGTTACAATTATATTTAGAAGTCTTCTATTCATCTCTCACCACGTGTAATCCACTTAAGACTTTTTTATCGTGTAACTTATATTTAGGCCACTTTGCCATGCAATTACTTAAAATGAATAAATGAATAAGCTGCATAATCAAAATCTTGCCCGTTATAGGGCCAACACCCTGTCACTCACAAGTCATCACATCTCACTAACGTTAAAGACGTAAGTTGATTGACAGGTCTCTGTTAAACTAAACCAGTAAGGGTTGCGTTAAGCAAAAATGAGTTGATGACTGCACTACACATTATATTACTGTGATACTTTGAGCTCGAAGGTATTAAAATAACAATCACTAATGATAAAAGTGAAGAAAAAAGCAGCTGATTGGGCGGCTTTTATTTTTTTTAAAGCAGCCCAAATTTTGTCTACCCGCCCAATGCGTTATTCTCCGGTCCAAGCCGATCAAAAGAAGCCCAATTGGGCGGAAACCCGCCCAATCTGGCAACACTGTCGGTGAGTCACATAGAAGACGTCATAGTCTTGCTGCTCCCTCCCCGTTCTGTGATTGGTTCCCTATCTGAGGTGAAAATTTGGTCCATGGTTTCCATGCTGCCTTCCAGCGTGAATAAAATCGCGCTGCGCGGAAGGCAGCATGGGGACACCCAGGCTAGCATTATGTTACTTTTGCATTACTTTTGTCACATGGGCTGGTCTTGCTCATTTGTTTTTTAATAACAAATAAGCCAAAAGTTATATTTTTGGCAACTGTAAAAGGCCCTTTCACACCAAAAGTGAAATTAAATTTTGCTGCAAGCAGCGATTACTGGGGTTCAAGTGCTTTAAGGTTTTTAAGGACATATGAAAAAAAGACATTACATATTTATAAAGCCTGTAAAAATCTAAATCAATGATAAAAATAAAAAGCATTTTTGGCAAATCCATGTCATTTACCATAGAAATATGATGTTTTTAATATTATTTACTGTTTGAATGGCCGCCCTAAAAGTTTGCATGCTTGTTTAGAGTCACCCATTGCATGTGCTCACCAGGGCTTGTGAAGTTTTGAGCTTTCGTTTAGGTTTTATAAACTTTTAGGTGTATTAGGACACGACGCTTTTCTAAATTACTCCATTATAGCTTTCCAAAAGGGAAACATTTGAACCTTTTTTTGATAATTATTGACCTAGACAGTCTAGAGAATTGTACTCCAGTGCTCTTTTCCATATTGTGTGAAAAAACCAAATGAACAAATGTTTTGATTAACAGCAGTGGTTCTAAAGGCAAAGTTGATCAGAATGAGGAGGTCTATTGTGTGATATGAAAATCGTGTATATGTGTGAAAAAAACCATGCAATCTACAATCGTTTACTTTTTTTTGGATAATTATTGATAGTCACTCTCCAGAGAATATTCCTGCACTGGTTTGGTTCCAATCGGATGAAAAACCTAGGACTAGTAGGTAAAAAAAAATCTAAATACCCATACATTTCGCTAAGGAATGACACTTGACCGTGCGATGAATGGTTTAGGAGCTATGAGTGATTTTGTACTTTTGATTGCTGTAGCGCCGCCATCAGGCCGATTGGGGCGAGCCTTGGTGATCGTGTAGACGATGTGAGTACTACCACCCCTCCAAGTTTCAAGTGACTTATGGTTTGGTCTGCCCAATCAGTTTCATGTGGAGATTGCTAATACTTGGCCATTCTAACAATTACAATAGCATTTCAGAGGAACCCCTAAAAAGCATTAGGATGAAGGAAGTGACTCTGCACCTCACTCCCAATTTCTCTCAACACAGGGACAGGAGAGCTGTCAGTCAATAAATGGGAAAACAAAGTAATGCATTACATTCACTAGTTACTTGAAAAAGTAATCAGATAACATTACTCAGGTTACTTGCAATGCTTTACCCCCAACACTGCTTCTGATCAATCTGAATAATCTTTGGCAGTTATAGATTTTAACTTTTCACAGTAAGCATGAAAACATCTTTCGTTATACCGGTTCATTGCAGAAAAAGACTTGCTGATGAAGATCCACCGGTATTTCAGTACCTGGCAGACGGTTCTCATACAGCCAGACATTTTCTTCAGACTAAACTTTGTTTACAGAAAACATCACCTGGCAGCGTGAGTCCACCTCACCTTTATCATTTGTATGTGGTGCCAAGGTTTTTTACTCTCTTTGACTTGTGGAATTAAAAGTCTTTGAACTTTTTGCCACTGTAACTTTTAGTTATGTAAATGATCTCTAATTTGATTGGTGAAGTCTTATTTAGTGGCATAAATTCAGAAATCACTAAAAGCTCTACAACACTTAAGAAGTGTTTTCTTGTAGAAAAGAGCTGCAGGATGAAATGGGAAAGCTTGTGGAGCAAAAGCGACAAACTATCAATAACATGGAGAAGCTAGATGAGATGGACTTCGCAACGGAGCTGATATTTGCTCAGGTTTGTTAAACACATACTCTAATTATGTACCATCTCCTGTACTAAAGCAATATAACATATTAATGTACCATACATGTCTGTAGAACCATGATGAGCTTTCTGCGGACGACGTGAGGCAGTGTGTGCTGGAGATGGTGATCGCCGCTCCAGACACCCTCTCCATCAGCCTGTTCTTCATGCTTCTCCTGCTAAAGCAGAACTCTGTCGTGGAGGAGCAGATTGTACAGGAGATACAGTCTCAAATAGGTATGATTAAACATTTACAAGAGAACTTTTCTACATAGTTAATATTTAAGGTGGTCAATCTGGTAATTGGAACATGGTAGCTAGTTTGTAAATGTGGCCTACCAGCTCTAGCCTAGGCTCCAACAACTAGTAGTCCAGCCGCTGACCATGAAGAACCGGCTAGAAACTGGCCAGAAAATGTCTTTATTGTCCTCTCAGGTGAGCGAGATGTAGAGCCAGCCGACCTGCAGAACCTGAACGTTCTAGAGCGGTTTATCAAGGAGTCTTTGAGGTTCCATCCGGTGGTGGACTTCATCATGAGACAGGCTCTGGAGGACGACTACATCGATGGTTACAGAGTGGCGAAAGGGACAAACCTCATCCTGAATGTCGGACGCATGCACAAGTCAGAGTTCTTCAAAAAACCCAATGAATTCAACTTGGAGAACTTTGAGAACAACGTAAGTACTGGGACAATCAAACATATGAGATCAAATAAGAACATACTAACCTGGATGTAAAGTTTTTATTTCTTAAATATGACTCATAAATTGGTGCATTTGTATATTTTATACCAACAATTCATATTCTTTTACAAATATACAAATATTTTAAAGATCTTCCCTATAACTGAATTATCAATATTGACCTGTTAAACTAAAAAATTTGCATTTTCTGTAAAAAAAAAAGGGATATATGAGTGAATTCTCACACTTCCAAAAAGAACCGTGGAATTACAGTGTTTTTGAACATGGTATTGGGACTTTTAATACCAGATTTTTGAAAAACCCATTTATTGGACAACTTTAAGAACTTTGCAAGTACAGGGATAATCAGATGTATAAAGTTTAAATAATACCATACAAACCTGTATGACTCATAAATTAGTGCATTTGTAGATTTTATATCTATTATTCATATTCTTTTACAAATATTAAAATATTTTACACATCTCCCCAAAAACTGAATAATCAATACTGATTAAGCTAATACTGTTAAGCTAGAAAATTAGCATTTTCTTGATAAAAAGAGGAAAATTAGTGAATCCTCACATTTCCAAAATAAAATACTGTGGTATTACAATGTTTTTGGACATGGTACTGGGACTTCTAATATCATATTTGATAAAACCCAATTCATTCTACTTGGAGAACTTTAGGAACACCATAAATACTGGGACAATTAGACATATAAGATCAAATAAGAACATACTAACCTGGATGTAAAGTTTTTTTTTTCTTTTTAAATATGACTGGTGCATTTGTAGATTTTATACCAATTATTTATATTTTTTCCGAATATCCAAATATTTTATACATCTTCAAAATAAGAGCAAAATGAGTAAAAATACATCTCCCAGATACATCTCCCTAATAACTTAATAATCAATATTGATTGAACATTTTCTGGATTGAAATAGGAAAAAAGTACTGTGATATTACTACTGTATGTTTTGTGGATGTAGTACTCCAGAAATACCATGTTTTTGTATTTATACCATTTCAATATGCATTTTGGACATACCATGGTGATAACATGGTATTTCTTGTACCATATGCCTTGTGGTGTCACGTTAATGACTGAATATGAATATAGTATCAAAATATCATGAAGACCATTTTCTGGAAATGTACCATGCTACTTCAGAGTACCAGGCCACAACATTCAATAAATGCAATGGTATTACCATCTGCTACCATCACTTTACCCCTGCAACATTGTAAGCGTAATGGTGTCCGCTTCTCTCCTCAGGTTCCCAGTCGTTACTTCCAGCCGTTCGGGTGCGGCCCGCGGGCCTGCGTTGGGAAGCACATCGCCATGGTGATGACTAAGGCCATCCTGGTGACCCTGTTGTCGAGGTTCACGGTTTGTCCTCGCCACGGCTGCACCGTCAGTACCATCAAACAGACCAATAACCTCTCCATGCAGCCCGTGGAAGAAGATCCTGACTGTCTGGCCATGCGATTCATTCCACGAGCTCACAATATCAGCGGAGAAACAACAGACAACCGCACCTGAGCGCCACACAACCTAGGAAAAAACAGGAATAAAAACGTTTGCGCTGAGTAATTTCCTTTAAGCTAAAATTTTTAATTAATAAACAGAAACAAACTAAGTGGAACTTACCTCAAACTAACACCAGTCAGCCTATGATAACACTGTATTAGACATCATTAACCAAAAGAGACAAATCATGACATGGTGCACTGTTGAAGTGTTCTAGCTGAACTTAAAAAAAACAAAGATTGAGGTTTTGCCACATGTACTAATCTACAGTAGAAAAATCGAACACCTCTGCATTCATCTGCTATTTGCTGTAGTCTATGGCAAGGGCGTAGGTTTGATTTTGGCATTGGTGGGAACATAAAATGGTTACTGCACTTTTTACTATATTAAACATGACTACAATAAAAGCATGGTTAATTTTCTTAAGGGGTTTGAATTTGTTTATTCTTTCTTTTTCTTTGTTTTGTTATTATAACTATGCTTTGTACTGTTTTAATAAAAAAAAAAAAGATAATCTAAATCAAATTATTCACAAAGTTCCTATCTGATGTTCCAATTCAAATTATCCTTTGAATTAAAGGATGCACAATATGCGTAGTGAAGTCCAGATCTGAATTAAATTATTATTTACAATCCGTGCTGCGGAGTTCAGATCTGAATCAAAAGATTAGCAAACATGCTCTCAAGCTCTGATTTAAATCACTAATTACTTAATACTTATGTACATTAAATCATCATTTTAGATCAGGACTTGTTTGTGAATCATTCAATTTGTGAAATGATTGGCAAACCAGCTAAATCAAATAATTTACAATATGTGCTCTGAAGACTCAATCTGAATTAAATGATTTGCGAAACTCTGATATGAATCAAATGACTTGCTATACACGCTCTGAAGTCCTGGTCTGAAATTAATGATTCATAAATCCACACTGAAGTCCTGATCTCAATCATATGATTCGCAATACCTGCTCCAAAGTCCTGATCCTGATTCACAATTCATGCTTCGAAGTTCAGATCTGAATCAAAATATTTGCAAACCTGCTGCGAAATTCCGATCTAAATCAAATGATTCGTGAACCATCATTTCAGATCAGGACTTGGATCGCAAAAGATTTAATTCGCTATTTTTTTTGTGAACCTGCTCCGAAGTATCAATCGGAATCTAATTATTTGCAATACGTGCTCAAATGTCCAGATCTGAATATGTGATACGTGCTCTGAAATCCTGATCTAAATGAAATAATTCACAAATCCGTAACAAAAAATGTATCAAAATCAAGTGATTTGCAATACGCGCTCCAAAGTCACCATCAATGCTCCGAAATTCAGATCTGAATCAAAAGATTCGCAAACTTGCTCAGATCTAAACCAAATGCTAGTTTCAATCTGAATAATGATTTGTTAACCATTTCAGATAAGGACTCGGATCATGAATCATTCAAATTGCGAACTCGCTCCAAAGTCTAAATCAAAAGATTTGTGATACTTGCTCCAAAGTCCCGGTCTGAATCAAATGATTCACAAAGTTCTGATCTAAAGCAAATAATTTGCAAAATACATGCTCCAAAGTCCTGATCTGAATTAAAAATGATTTGTAAATCTGCACCAAAGTCCTAATCTGAATCAAATTATTCACAATCCGCGCTCCGAAGATCTAAATCAAAAGATTTTCAAACCTGCTCCGAAGTTCCAGTCTGAATCAAATGATTCGTAAAGTTCTCATGTAAATCAAATTATTTGCGATACATGCTCCATAGTCCCAATCTGAATTAAATGATTCACCATCAGTGCTTCAAAGATCAGAACTGAATCAAAAGATTTGCAAACTTGCTCAGATCTAAACCAAATGCTAAAGTTCCAATCTGAATAATGATTTGTGAACCATTTCAGATAAGGACTCGGATCATGAATCAATTTGTGAACTCGCTCCGAAGTCTAAATCAAAAGATTTGTCATACTTGCTCCAAAGTCCCGATCTGAATCAAATGATTCGTGATACGGACTCAGAAGTCCCGGTCTGAATCGAATGATTTACTAAGTTCTGATCTAAAGCAAATAATTCACAAAATACATGCTCCAAAGTCCTGATCTGAATTAAACGATTTGTAAATCTGTACCGAAGTCCCAATCTGAATCAAATGATTCACAATCTGCGCTCCGAAATTAAGATCTGAATCAAAAGATTTGCAAACCCGCTCTGGAGTTCCAATCTGAATCAAATGATTCACAAAGTTCTGATGTAAATCAAATGATTCGCAATACATGCTCCATAGTCCCAATCTGAATTAAATGATTCAACATCTGTGCTCCGAAGTTCAGATCTGAAACAAAAGATTTACGAACTCGCTCCAAAGTTCCGATATTAATCAAATGGTTTGCGATACGTGCTCCAAGGTCCTTATCTGAATTCAATTATTCCCAAACCCACACCAAGTCCTGATCTGAATCAAACGTTCCACGCTCCAAAGTTCCAATCTGAATCAAAAGATTTGCGGACCCACTCTGAAGTTCCGATCTGAATTAAATGATGCACAATACAGGCTCTGAAGTCCAGATCTGAACTAAAATTATTCACAATCCATGCTCCGGAGTTCAGATCTGAATCAAAAGGTTTGCAAACACACTCTCAAGCTCCGATTTAAATCACAAATTATTTAATAATTTATATTGTTTAAATTAAATCATCATTTTAGATCAGGACTCGTTCGTGAATCATTCAATCCGTGAAATGATTCACAAACCAGCTACGAAGTCTAAATCTAATAATTTGCAATACACACTCCGAAGTCCCATTTTGAATTAAATGATTTGCAAAATTCTGATCTAAATCATCTGAAAAAAATGTTTTTGCGAATCCACACCAAAGTTCTGATCTAAATCAAATGATTCATAATACATGCTCCGAAGTCCTGATGTGAAATAAATGATTTGCGAATCCACACCTGATCTAAATAAAGATTTGCGATACTTGCTTCAAAGATACATACTCAAAAGTCCCAATCTGAATCAAAAGATTTGTGAAGTTCTGATCTAAATCAAAATATTTTCGATAAATGCTCCAAAATCCTGATCTAAATTAAATAATTTGCGAATCCGCACCGAAGTCCTGATCTAAATCAAATTATTTGCGATACGCGCTCCAAAGTCCCGATCTGAATCAAAAGATTTGCATGCTTCCAATCTGAGTAATGTTCCGTGAACCATTTGAAATCAGGACTCAGATTGTCAATCATTTAATTCAATTCAATTCAATTCAATCCAAAGTCTAAATCCAAAGATTTGTGATACTTGTTCCAAAGTCCCAATCTGAATCAAATGATTCATGACATGCGCTCAGAAGTCCTGGTCTGAATCAAATGATTCACTAAGTTCCGATCTAAAGCAAATGATTTTTAGTACGTACTCCAAAGTCCTGATTGGAATGAAATGATTTGTGAATTCGCTCCAAAGTTAAGATTTTAAATAAAGATTTGCGAACCCACTCCGAAGTTCCGATCTAAATCAAATGATTCGCGATCCATGCTCTGAAGTCCTAAACTGAATAATGATTCATGAACCAACATTTCAGATCAGGACTCGGATCACAAATCATTCAATTCACGAAATGAACACACTCTGAAGTCTAAATCAAATGATTCGCATTACGTCCCAATGTGAATCAAATGATTCTCGATGTTCTTACTCCATCTATGTATTAAATGCACATCCTTGAAAGCACACGGTTGTCTAGCTTATTTACTTAATCTGCTCAGGTAAAATCAATCGTATGACCTATTTGACACGCAAAATTATTGTACATTTAATGACAAAAGAACTTTCAAAAAAAGAGGCGAATGGAGGTAGGTGCTGAAAATTTTGTGTGGTGTTGTTTATCAAAATAGCATGTTGCATAAAAAGTTTTTTTTAAAGATTTTGAAGACAAACATTTTTGTTTGAAATAATGTGCAGGTAATCATTTACAATACGAAAACTAATTTTTAAAAAGTAAATTGGGTTCTACTGTTTGAGGATGATTGTATTGCATAACAGAATTTTCTATTAAAAAATAAGAAAATATTAAATAACAGAACTATTTAATAAACACTTGCAATATTTCTATTATTATTAAAATAACAAAAGGTCCCACTTTACATTAGGTGGTCTTAACTACTATGTTCTTACATTTAAATTAATAATTTGGTACAATATACTTATTGTGTATATACATGTTTTTACATTGTACTTATATTTTTTTAAAAACCTATATGTAATTACATTTGTAATTAATTTTTGTAATTACCACTGTTGACCCATCCCTTACACCCTAACTCACCCTTAAACCTACCCATACCACCAAACCTGTCCCTAACCTTACCCATATCCCAACTTAATTGAAGCAAAAGTGTTTTGCAATGCAAAATGACCACATTAAGTACATTGTACTTATTTTTTGATGTAAGTACATGTAGTTAAGGCCACCTTATATAAAGTGTGACCTAACAAAATATTAGATTTTAATAGTTGTTTTTCGCTCTAATAAATTGTATCAATTAATACAGCAAATAAAATGCCATTTTGAAAAAAAAAATCATGTCATATTTGAACATACCTACCAGAACAGACCAAACCACATATGTTTAAAATCAATAAATACTTTTTACTGTATGCAAGTGTGACACAATGCAGCTCAGCTGTGTGCAAAAAAATATATATCATTAAAATTATTAGTCAGAGCATAAGACAAGCAATACTCAGATACTGCTTTCAAACAGTCATTGCATGAAATCGTTTTGTCAAGGAGCTTCCCTGGAGGTTTCAGCGGGGGGTTTGTGGGTCTTCAGTGTTGCGCGAGCGCTCTCTGGCAGTGGTACAGGATGCAGTCTGGGAGAGCAGGATGAGGAGAGCGCAGCCACATGGCCAGAGCAGCACCGTTTACTCTGCAGTGCATCAGACAGGGGGCGCCACTGAGCAGTCGACATGCTACGATTCCCTCCGAACCTGAAACAACAACACATGATTGATGGGCTGCTTCTCTAAATAGTGGTGGAATCTAAATAGTGGATGTTTGAAATGGAATGTCAAAGGTGGTAAAATGACATTAAAGTAAGTGAATTGGAGGCTTTTTTTTTTTACCAATGATGTCTACTATATGTAACTGTAAGGCATCTTTGAGAGCATTCAGGGTGGTTCTGAGCGGGTCGCTGGCATCTGTGAGCAGTTTCAGATTTTGTTTGACGTCATGAGACAGAGACAGCCAGAGTTTCCCATATTCTTCTGTGGTTACAACTAAAGGCCTGTGTGCGACAGAGAGAATTGAGTTTATTAGTTAAGTCTCATACAGTCAAAAAGATCCAAACAAAGTGAAATGCACAAAGTGATTTGTTCAGTGGAAAAAAAATCGAAACTGCAGCCTGAAATCTGTTGCAATGTGCATGTCTTTAACCTCACCCTCAGATGATTATTTGTAGCTAAAACTAATTGAAATGACAAAAATATATAGTTAACTAAGACTAAATCTATAAAAAAAAAAAAGTACGTAAAAGATAACTGAAAATTAAGTATTTTAAATAAAATTTAAATTTTAAAATGTACATTTATTTTATTTCAGCTAGTAGCCAAATATTCTTTTTTATTTACTTTAACTTGACATCATAAAATAACTAAAGCTGAAATTAATAATTCTATGGACAATTAAGTTATAGTTAACTAAGATTAAAATTACAAAAAAAAAAAACTTTACTTGAAATAAAATAGAAGATAACTAAAATAAAATTAAATGTTTTAACTAAAATCAAAAGTTTAAAACATAAATTTATTTCAGCTAGTAGCTGAGGGAAAAATTCTGATTTTCATTTATTTTAACTTGACATAATATAATAACTAAAACTGAAATTAAGACATTAAATAAAACTAATCTGAATTACAAGAAATGAGTTAACTAAAGACTAAAACTGCAATAAAATGGTGGAAAAAACTTCACTTGAAATAAAATGAAAGATAACTGAAATCAAATTAAATATATTAAATAAAATCTAATTTTTAAAACGTAAATCTATTTTATTTCAGCTGGTTTCATTTTAGTTTAATTTAACTTAAATTAATAATTATATAGACATTAAAAGAAATAATTTAAATGACAAAAAACACCACATGATTATGAAAATTATGATTATAAAAACATATATATTTTTTTTAAAAACCTAATATTTAAAATATTAAAATAAAAATTAAACAGTATCTCAATAATACTAAAATAATACTGGTATCCATTTATTTATTTTCATTACCCAATGTATTTATTATTCTTATGTATTTTATAATTGTGTTATTATTTATCTATTGAAAATAAATAACTATTTTTTTTAAGTATGATCATTTAGCAGATCACAAAAAGATTATTTCAGTAAATGCCGTTTCAAAAAAATTATTATTGCTTTATTTATTTAGTAATCATTTCTTAATTATTTAATAAAACATAAACAGTAGTTTGATGCTTTTTTAGACACACATTACCTGATGAAGTCTCCTGTGGACAGCGTCCCCGAAAAAGGGAGTGTGTTTGTGTGGCCAGGATGTGTTTGATAAGATACAGTCCCGGTAAAGGACACGTTGGTTTGAGGATCATCCATCAGCAGAGCATAATGACACACAGACATACTCTTGCCCTCCAGACAGTCCGTGACGTTCCCTCTCAAACTCGCCGTCTAAGACAAAGAGGTCACATTTTATAATACTCTATAATATTATAAACACATTTTCTGACCCATTACACACCTCCAGCTCCTCACAGGCCAGCTGAACTGCAACATCTTTAATTGCACTTTCCGTGCAGTTGGATATGAAGATCACAAGCAGCAAAGCTTCATCTCTGAACACGCGGCAGGAGGACAAAGACAGGCTGGGGTCAGAGGTCAGGCTGATGACATCAGAGCGAGGTAGGTCCTTGAGGTCAGCAGGTAACAGCGTGGTTAGATCTGAAGGATGAGGATGTTTGTCCTGGATCGTGTTGGGCCGCACTATAACCATATCGCCGCCTAGTATCTGAGACGTGTTTGCGCGTCTGTCTTCTTTAGTGTCTTTGTTTTCAGCCAGGCCATTGGCTGTGGTGGATTTGGGGGTGTGTCCTAAAGTGGATATGGACGTGGCTGGCTCCTCCTCCAGCAAACTGCCGTACAGGAAGCTGTCGGTCGTGCTACGTGAGGAGGAGTCAGAAGACCTCTCGCTGGTGCCTGATGATGATGAAGAGGAGTCATGTGGGCGGGGCTTTTTTCTGAAGCGAGAGGGCGGGGCGTCAGACTTTCCCAGCTGAAAGGAAACAGAACAGTTGGCATTTATCATTTAGGACAATAGTTGGCCGAGATACAACTATTTGAAAATCTGGAATCTAAGGGTGCAAAAAAATCTAAATATTGAAAAAAATTGTCCAAATTAAGTTCTTAGCAATGCATATTACTAATTAAAAATTACGTTTTAACATATATTTACAGTAGAAAATCTACAAAATATCTTCATGGAACATGATCTTTACTTACAGGGGTCATCGGATGCAAAACTAACTTTTCACATGTTGTTTGAACATTAATGTGTGTTGGCAGTTTGTGTACACAACCACCCTACAATGATAAAAATCCACCCAGTGGTATTTTTTTAATCTTTAAAAGTAATATCCCCTTTTTAAAATCGGGTCATTTTCAGCTTCTTGTCGTTGTGACGAAACACAAGCGATTGACATGAGCGTCTTACCTTAGACCCGCCCTCACCGAGCTGAAACAGTCCAAATACGATCGCCATTGTGTGACTCAGGTGCAGAGGAAGACTCTATTTGAGCGATTGAGGTGTTCTGTTGTTGGATGTAATAATGAACACAGCAGTCGTCATTTACTCCCGACATCCTAGCCGCTTAAGAGGCAGAGGACAACGTTACTTTCGCTTTTAAAAGGAAATCGCCAATCCCGATCTACATATGCATCTATGTTCGTGTGAATCATTTGTGATGCAGCTTCACCCACAGCAGAAGTGAGTATAAGGGCTTTTTATGCATCTTTGCAAATGGCCTTTCTTAATAATGTGCTTGTTGGCAAGTTTCGCCGATTAACGCGGCTAAATGCAGCTAAAGTAAACATTACAGCTCGTAATCCCTCAGCATAGAGGGGCGGGGCGAGCAGAGCTCATTTGCATTTAAAGGGGCCATGCGATAAAATGAGCTGATATTTTGCAGAGCTGATTTTGACAAGGCAAAAGGGTGTTTTTTACACTACTATTGAGAATTTTTAACCAAAGTATATTAGAGACTTTTCATTAAGACCCTAAAGAATCATATGGACTTGTGGAAAATGGGCATCCGATGACCCCTTTAATGATTTTTGTCATGAAAGAAAAATTGATCATTTTGACCCATACAATGTATTGTTGGCTATTGCTACAAACATACCCATGCTACTTACGATTGGTTTTGAGGTCTGGGGTCACGTATGGTAAGGTAAACATACTATAACTCAAATCACAATTTCAAAATCAAATCACAAATCCATAATTTTCTCACCAGAGACATGGAGCTCCCGGCTCCTAAACCAACAAACAAAGAGGAAGCCAGCTGCTGTTTGTCCTGGTGTTGCGACGGGGGCTCTGGCTGTGGCTCTAATCTCTGTGCTGCCTCCTGCTGGATGGAGGGCTGAACTGCAGCACTGGGTTCGTCCACCGGAGGTGCTGTTGTTTCTTTTTGTGGAAGATACCCATCTTTCCCCCAAACTCTCTTTACACCCTCAAGAATCAGAGTGCTGGAGCTGAAATGATACACAAAGTTAATATACAAGGCTGCATTTATTTGTTCAAAATACAGGAATATTGTGAAATATAGCTGCAAGCAGCAATTAAGGGGCCAAGCACTACAGAAGCAAGCCACCTGGCAAACATCAGACCAACTGCAGCAATGAATTATTTAAGCCATTTTAGGATACTTTTAGTCGAAATGGCTAAAAATAATAAATATAATCACTAGTAATATGATTTAATGGCTTAACACTTTTAACCAATAGGTGGCACTGTTATCAAATCAATGTGATGTGATCTGTGTGAGGTGACAATTATACACACAAAGTTTGGTGTTAATATGTCAAAGTTTAAGATGATCTGAGTCAAATTTGGTGAAAATCAGACCAACACTCTAGGAGGAGTACGAAAAAGTAGGTTTTCAAAATGAATCAAAAAGGCGGACACAAAGTTCGGCTGACTATGGCAAATT
The DNA here is from genome assembly GCF_049309525.1 of Garra rufa. Lineage (NCBI taxonomy): Eukaryota > Metazoa > Chordata > Actinopteri > Cypriniformes > Cyprinidae > Garra > Garra rufa. The sequence continues at coordinate 36,586 of NW_027394279.1, read as the reverse complement.
TGTTATCTATGTTTTGGCATGACCCAAAGAATATATTGAGACAAGTTTCATTACAATAGGTTAATAAACTCAAAAGTTATTGTTTTTTGGAAATGTCATTATTAATGTTTGATGAATGTTTTTTAATCTTGACCAATAGGTGGCGCTTTTATCAAATCGATGTAGTGTGTTCTGTGTGAAGTGACAATGACACACAAAGTTTGGTGTCAATGTCAAAGTTTAACAGAGATACAGCCTGAGACACAATTTGGCATGATTCCAGCAAATCCGTTGATGTGTTAAACGATAACTGTTTAGTATATCAACACAAAATCCATAATTTTTTTGTCAGCATGGTCTGAAGAGTAAAATTTGGTGAAAATCAGACCAACGTTCTAGGAGGAGTTCGAAAAAGTAGATTTTCAACAAAGCAAAATGATGGACAGGAAGTTCAGCTGACTATTGTAAAATTGGTATCTTTGTTCTCAGCATGAAGCAAGGAAAATATTGAGACCAGTTTCATTACAATAGGCACTGCCACAAAACTTTCTGAGTACTATCAGGACATGGTGCCGAAGACACATACTGAGTATGAATACACCAATGCATTCATAAAATATAGACTTTTACAACAAAATTCCAATATGGCTGATATGGGAAATTTGGGTATGTTTGACTCGGCATGTTTGTGATTTTTGGCCAAAACATTCAGAAGTTATAAGCAAAAACAGCCATTTTTCATATCTCCTGACCACTAGGTCACTGTGCCAAAACTGTGCAGGTAGTTGATTTGCCGCTCAAGAAACATTTCTTATTATCATCAATGTTGAAAACAGTTGTGCTAATTCATATTTTCTGGAAAACATGATACTTTTTCAGGATTCTTTAATGAACAGAAGGTTCAAAGGAACAGCTTTTTTTTAAACAGAAAGCTTTTATAACAAAATGTTTAAAAGTATTAATTTATTTCAAACAAACTTACTGACTCTAAACTTTTCAGCAGTTGTGTGCAACCAAAGACAACATGCTATACAGATACTCACCCTGCCTTTTGAGAGAGTTCAGTGCTGTTTCCCGAGAGTCCTGAACTGACCGACAGTGGTGTGGGAGAATGTCTGTCAGTGATGCTACATGATGATAAACTTACAGGCAGAGAAAAATTATATGGCTCCAGATTCAATGCTGAAAATAAAATCCAAAAATGATCAGTCAAGCAAATTTAAAATGAAATGAGGGTGAGTAAATGATGGCTAAATGTTCATTTATTGTGAACTATCCATTTAAAGGGATAGTTCACCCAAAAAAGAAAATTCTGTCATTAATTACTCTCCCTCATGTTGTTCCAAACCCATAAGACCTTCGTTCATCTTCGGAACATAAATTAAGATATTTTTGATGAAAAACTAGAGAGCTTTCTGACTCTGCATAAACACAATTTCTCTTCCGTGTCAGTTCTGTGTCAAGAAATTGTTGAATAAAATTGTTCTTTTTGTTTTGTTTGCACATAAAAAGTGTGCAGTAAAGATATTTTAACGAAGTCCTTACTACCTTTCTGGGCCTTGAATGTGTCAGTTGTGTTGCTGTCGTTTAATCAAAAATATCTCAATTTGCATACTGAAAGAAGGTCTTACTGGTTCGGAACGACATAAGGATGAGAAATTAATGACTGATTTTTCATTTTTGGGTGAACTATCCCTTTATTAACGGCAGAATACATATACAGTACATGATGAGGGTTAATAATGGCTATACCTCTGTCCTCACATAGCTCTTCCTGTCTCTGATGAGGGGGTTTATATGGTGCAGCTCCTGCAGCCAATGCCTCAGACACAAACCCATCCAGAAATGACAGGGAAGAATCAATCTGTGAAGAAAATATACATACTAGGAGCAACAAGTTGGAAACTTTGGGTATTTTGGGGTGTTTTTACACAGCGGATTGGAAGAAGTATTATTTATTTGAATGCTCAGAACATGCCTTGCAAACAAAAAACACTCGAATGTCGACCACTAAATATCTAGATGGGCTCGGTTTACTGTTTTGTTCACTTAAAAGTGCTGTAAATCTGGTTGTTTAGTGTGAAAACATCCTTAAAGTTACTGTTGAGGTCAGAAATGTACATACACCTTGTTATTTTTTATTTAGTACTGACCTGAATAAGGTATTTTACATAAAAGACGTTTACATAGTCCACAAGAGAAAAGAATAGTTGATTCTTAATACTGTTGTAACCTGAATGATCCACAGCTGTGTTTTTTGTTTAGTGATAGTTGTTCATGAGTCCCTTGTTTGTCCTGAACAGTTAAACTGCCTGCTGATCTTCAGAAAAATTTTCAAGTAACACAAATTCTTTGGTTTTTCAGCATTTTTGTCTATTTGAACCATTTCCAACAATGACTGTATGATTCTGGGATCCATCTTTTCACACTGAGGACAACTGAGAGACTCATATGCAACTATTACAGAAGGTTCAAATGCTCACTGATGCTTCAGAAGCAAACAAGATGTATTAAGGGGGTGAAAACTTTTGGAATTTGAAGATCAGGGTTAAATTTAACTTATTTTGTCTTCTGGAAAACATGTAAGAATCTTCTGTAGCTACCAAATAAAAAAAAATGATATTTGTAATAGTTGCATATGAGTCCCTCAGCTGTCCTCAGTGTGAAAAGATGCATCTCAAAATCATACAGTCATTGTTGGAAAGGGTTCAAATACACAAATTTACTGAAAAACCAAATAATTTGTACTAGTCCCTTAAGGACTTTTCTGAAGAACAGCGGGCAGTTTACCTGTTCTGGACAAACAAGGGACTCATGAACAACTTTCATTAAATAAAAAAAACAGCTGTTGATCATTCAGGTAACAACACAGTATCAAGTATCAAGTGCATGTAAAACAGTGTCATTTTTATAAACTATTATAACTTGTCATAATTGGAACAAACAATCAGCCCTGTTACCTCCATCCCCTCCCAGGGGACTCCAAGTGGCAGGACCCCGTCATGAAGCTGGGAGTCCTGACTGAGGTGACGCAGCTCCTGGGCCTGCTGACGGAGCACCGTGTCCTGAGAGGATGACAGACTCTCAACCAAGTCTAGAATCAAGTCTGTCTGGCCCTCAGAGATTTTGGTCAGCGCAGAAAGAATCCAGACCCGTGTCTCCAAGCTCACATTTCTCTGATCCAGCAGCTTCGCCAGGAGCCGGATGACCTCGCACTGGTCCACAGACTCTTGGAGGAGAGCGTATTCTCCAAGCACCTGAGCAAACACACACACACCGGTAAACAAATATCACTTTTGAGTTTACCCTTAACTCAGTACATAGTTGAAGCACCTTTACAGCCTCAAGTCTTTTCGGGTATGATGTGACAAGCTTTGCACATCTGCATTTGGCAATTATCTGCCATTCTTTGCCTCACCTTTTCAACTCTCAAGCTCTGTCAGCTTGGATGGGGGCTGGCAGACATTTTCTAGAGTCCTAGTTGTTCCAATCGTCTTCCATTATGGATAATGTAGGCTACATGCTTCTGTGAGCCTTCAATGCAGCAGATTTTTTTCTGAACTCTTCCCTAGATCATTGCCTTAACGCAAGTCTGTCACTGAGCTCTACAGGCAGTTATCTTGACCTCAGGACTTGGTTTTTGCTCTGATATGCATTTTCAGCTGTTAGACCTTTTCTGAGAGGTGTGTGTCTCATTCAAATGAATTTGCCACAGTTTAACTCCACTCGAAGTGTAGTAACATCTAGAAGCAATATGAATGCTCCTGAGCTAAATTTCAAGCGTCCCAGAAAAGGGTATGAATACTTATGCAACGGGATCTTTTCAGTTTTTTTTTTTTAATAAATTTGCACAAATGTTAAAAACCTATTTTTTGCTTTGCTATTATATAGTAGGGAGTGTAGACTGATGTGGGAAAAAAAGTAATTTAAAGTAGTTTAACATAAGGCAGCAACATACATGAAAAGAAATTTGAAAAAAATGAGGGGGTATGAATAATTTCGCAAGGCACTGTATAATGCTCTGTTGGGTTTTAAAAGATAATCAATATTCAGAAAATACAAATGAAAACAAACTTGAATTGAGCTAAATAATGATTATTTTTCTTCTGAAGTTGTTTGAAATTTTATGAATTTTTGCAGCATTAATTTCCTCAGTTATTTTCCTTAAAGGTCCCATATTGTACACATTTCTGGAGGTTTATTTTAGTTGTTGATGTCCTTAAGAATATATATTTGCGGTATAAGTGCCAAAATCCATCTCAATATATTTTTACAGCTCCTTTTTTAGGAGCTCTGTCAAAAACAGGTCGATTTTGGCCCATCTAATTAATATTCAAGAGCCTCTCTTCTGATTGGCCTGTTGTCTTCTGAGTGACGCGCAGCCAGGCCAATCACAGGTAACTACGGTCATGTATCTTTGTAGCCGAACCCAGAGCAATAGAGAGAGCCTAGCCTGCTGCTACTCAACAGGATATTTCAGAATGATCATTAATGTTTTTTCTTTTTCAAACACCGAATGCAGTAAGCTACATAACTGTTGCTTTAGTAAAGCCCCTTTCACAATGCGCGCTGATTCTGGAAAATTACGGGAACGAGCGCTGTGTGAACAAAAGCCAGAACCATAAAGGCAGTGTTGTAGTGATGATGCACGTTACCCTGCGACTCTTCACGACAAAAAAATACGTGCAAAGTGGAATGAAGCGGCGATCAGGCAGAGCCAGCTCCTCACTATCAGCACTGAAGCACAGTTTGTTCAGGTTAGTTTCAGTTTCGTGAAACGTACGCGTTGCATTACATCTCACATCCAAAGGTCACATGTCTTTATGGGTTGTGTGTAAAGCACGCACAGATTCCGGAAAACAACTGTGAATGAACCAAATCAAACAACTCCGGAACAAATCATGGGAAACATTATCCGTGTATTTACCGGAATCGCTGTGAAAGAGGCTGAAGTTGATGTGCCTCTGGTCTCTTATATTCACGTTGTTCTGAAGCCTGTGCAATGATGTAGTTTCGACATCTATAGACTGAACAGGGTTTTCTAGATTAGTTTCCGTGTTGTTGTTGCTTAGCAATGTTATGGACACGATGTTGTCTGGGTTTGACAAAAGGAGGGTGGGACGTGATTGGTGCTAGGGGTGGTGACTGAAGGCGGTGACTGAGTAGATCGGACGTCACATCTGTACGGAAGTCACAGCGGCTCGTGAAAATGAACAGCTACTTTAAGCAGGCTGTGTGCAGTTTACTGTGGATTGACTGTTTTGAAACTCATATGGTAGTTTCATAGCCCCTAGACCTCAGTTATCATGAAAAAAAGCCAGGAAATTTCAATTTTGACAATATGGGACCTTTAAATATTACTCTGAAAACACTGAAACTATCTGTATTTGTAAAAAGCGCTATATAAATAAAGGTGACTTGACTTAATAAAAAAAATAAAAGTGTCTTAATTGATTAATAATAAAAACAAACTGGCATTTGCAGGTAAATAAAACAGCAACCTATTAGTGCAAATTGTTTTCTTCATCTACCGAAGAAAACATCTTTGTAACCTGCAAGTCTTTTACTTCAATCGAAAATTAAACAATAAAAAATAAATAAATAAAATTTATTTGATTGATTAAATACATTTTTTTACCTAACAAATGTTATTTTTTGTAATATTTTTTCTCAATTTATCCACTTTTAACAGGTGTTTTGAAAATTTATTTTGAACCCGGTCACTAGAATTTCAATTAGCCTTAAAGTAAAATGTTTTAAAAAACATTGTGTGCGTGTGTGAGCATATGTTGTACACACCCAGCTCATGACCTGTAAAAAGCGCTGAGGCAGATGAGAAGCGTCTTCCTTCAGCACAGTCAGATACGAGTCAACAGCATAAAGCCGTAACTGATCATCTTCCTCTTTAGACTCAGAGCCTAAGACAAAAACATCAGAAATATAAGACAACACACCTTCAACTACAGTTCACAGCTCTTAGATTGTTTACACTTATGGTTACCCTCCGCCAGCAGTCGGAGGAAGTTGTTCGGAACGTCCTGCTGGAGCAAATCTCCACCGATGGAAAAAACCTCATTCATCGTCTGAATGAACCACGAGTTATCTGGAGCAAACGTAAGGGTTTTTATAGGAACATAACAGCTGGCATTCAACAAATATTTGTAGTACATTGTTCATAAACTCTGGTTAATTAAAAGGATATTTTTCAGCGAGCTCTGCGACTTTCCCAACCAGATGGATGATAGTGTGCTCATCATTGCAGCTGCGCAGGAAGTCCAGCATCTTCTCAACTATCACAGTCACGTTCTGAGCATTTGTGATCCTGAACAGCAACTCAAGAGTCTGAGAGAGAACAGAGAGGAAGTGATGAACATACTGGAGATCAATAGAAATCTGATATTAAGTAAATTAATAGACTATCTGTGTGCATCAAACTTTTTAAATTTGATTTTCTCTGTACTTCTGTTGCCGTTAGGATATAAAGTAATAGATATAAACTAAAAATATCAAAATTATGACACAAAATTTATAATTATGATATAAAAAGCCATTTATGAGATAAAATGTCACATTTATGGCCTAAGAAAGTCATAATTCTAAACAAAAAGGTTAAATTATGAAATAAAAACCTGGTGTGGTCTGTTTATTACCTCTCTCTTAATAGTGAAATCTGAGTGGTCTAAACACTCAATAATGGTCATCTGATGCTGCAGGGCCAGTTTAGCATCGTGCTGGACGACGTACGTCAAGGCTTTCAAACCTGAAAAATGCACCAATATGTGAGGATTTAAAGTTAGTGCAGGTTTACTAACCTGTGCAAATCAAAAGCAAGGATTTTACCAAGGTATTTGAGGTTGATTTTTGGAGACAGAACAAAATTCCCAATGCATCTCGCGGCTTTTTCCAGCAGCTCAGCTTTGGGGTGTATGGTGTAGACGGCCTTCACACACTCATACAGGATTGCTGAAACAGATTTTAAGTGTTAGTTGTATATATTTTGCTGACAAATTATTGTTCACACCATTAGAAAAGATGATGTATGATTTTAAGTTATTCTTGGTCTAGAAAGCAGAAATAAGACAAACAAACAAAAAAGCAAAAAAGGTTCTGCACAGTGGTTATTAAACACTTACTATAAAACTATACTAAAACTAATAAAGACTGGTTTTCGTTAATTGAAATTAAGCTGAAATTCATAAACAGTTGAGGTCAAAAGTTTACATACACCTTGCAGAATCGGAAAAATGTTAATTATTTTAGCAAAATAAGAGGGATCATATAAGATGCATGTTATTTTCTATTTAGTACTGAAGTAAATAAGATATTTCAAACATAAGATGTTTACATGTAGTCCAGTAAGGGCAGTACTAAATGAAAACATATGATATTTAGGCAAAATAGGAAAAAAGTACACATCTTCATTCTGTTCAAAAGTTTTCATCCCCCGGATATTTATGCATTGTTTTTCCTTCTGAAGCATCAGTGAGTGTTTGAACTTTCTGTAATACTTGCATATGAGTCCCTCAGTTGTCCTCAGTGTGAAAAGATGGATCTCAAAATCATACAGTCATTGTTGGAAAAGGGTTAAATACACACAAAAAAAAAACTAAAGAATTTGTGGGACCTGAAGGATTTTTCTGAAGAACAGCAGGCAGTTTAACTGTTCAGGACAAACAAGGGACTCATGAACAACTATCACTAAACAAAAAACACAGCTGTGGATCATTCAGGTAACAACACAGTATTAAGAATCAAGCGTATGTACATTTTTGAACAAGATCATTTTTATAAATCCAACTATTATTTCCTCTTGTAGACTACATTAAACATCTTTTATGTGAAATACCTTATTCAGGTTAGAACTCAGACCTGCAAACTCATCAGAGAAAAAAAGGTGACAGTCTCTGGAGGGGGGGGGGGGGTCTGACTTGAACTCAAGTAAGAACAACTAAAAACAACAAAAGAACCAAAACACAAATTATATTATACTGAAAAACATTATTTTTTTCCTTCTTAGCCTGGACAAGGGTTTCACAAACACACACGCACACACCATGGAGGGAAACTGAAAAACATTCACAAACTATTTAATATATTTTACAGTTCAAGATAAAACTTAAAAGATGTAGTTATTAAATTATATGAAATATTTCAATATATAGGAATTATCGATTCACATTGAGTGCATTAATTAATTTTTATACCATCAATATTTAACGTAGTTTGTAGTGAACTATATATAAGTATTTAAATAATTCACCCTTATAGGCTGTTTGTGTGTGAGCTTAATGTCTTTCTGCACTTGCTATATTTTATATATATATATATATATATATATATATATATATATATATATATATATATATATAAAAAGTACTACAATTTATTATACTAGATATTGTATAATAAATAAAAAAGAAAGCTGTCTTGAAAAATATAGGGAGTTTAAAAGGCAGCTGCATAATAAATAATCCTCTGCTGCCATCTATTGGTTATATGGGTAATTCCATATTATTTAAAAAAAAAAAGACGTTTTCTGCGAAGTCATTTTGTCCGATGCAGTTTTTTATGAATGAAAAATGAGTCCTTGAAGTACATTTTATTTCACAACTGTAGAGTTGGAAAATAATAAAGGCTTTAAAATATTGTGATAAGATTTTAAAAATGTGTTCATGACTTTGAAGGCAAGTTAGTGATTATCAAGAATACGATTAAGATGTCCTTGAAGAGAAGTATGGCTTGCTAGCTAACGTTAGCCTAAACACGTTAGGACAGTGTTTAGCTGTCAGCATTTAAATGTACAACTCTGCAGATACGGAGAGTACGGGATTACCAGGCTCCGCATTTAAATGATATGTTGTTAAATAATAATAAACTGAATGTTCACGCCGCTAACATTGTTTATAATGTTGCAATTATCATTTTTCTCAGTTTCTGATAAGAACGAGGCAGTAGATGAGTCTCAAGCGTGTTCACCTAATATATAGCACATATAAAATGAGCTTTAGCGGAAGTTTACGAGCTGCTTATGTTTATGCAGAAGTTCTAAAGAACGCTCCGTGCAATTTCCATCAGAGTTTCCACATTAGGTCAGGTGTCTCTTGACAGGCGCGAACACAGATGGCAGTGTGTTTCAAGATACTGAAGCAAGCGCTGAGATTGGTCCAGGAAAAATGTCATTTATAAGAATTGTCCAATAATGGCCTACATGGCACGCAAGCCCACCCCCACCTCCCTCTCTTGACAGGCGCGAGCTCAGTTGAGATTCCGATCGGCCCAGATGTCAATTAACGCAGGCTAAAATAAAATATAAGTATTAGATGAAAAAACTTTAATCTAACTTTAAAAATTAAAACAAATATTAGAAGTGTTTTTCTTGCCAACTACCTGAAATAAAATAAGCTTAGTTGAAGCACTAAATTACTAAAACTTAAAAAAGCAGAAATTAAACAAATAATAATACAACAAATAAACGTAAAAAAGATTAATTTCATTAAATGAAATAAAGCTGAAACATAACAACATAAAAATTGGACAACTAGCTGAAATACCTGAAGTTTAAATTACTAAAACTTCAAGGAGTAGTTCATTTTCAGAACAAAAATTTACAGATAATGTACTCACCTCCTTGTCATCTCTTGTTCATGTCTTTCTTTCCTCAGTCGTAAAGAAATTATGTCTTTTGAGGAAAACATTTCAGGATTTCTCTCCATATAATGTGCCCCCCAAGTTTGAACTTCCAAAATATAGGTTAAAAGCAGCTTCAAAGGGCTCTAAATGATCCCAGCCGAGGAAGAAGGGTCTTATCTAGCGAAACGATCGGTTATTTTCTAAAAACATTTACAATTTATATACTTTTTAACCTCTAAACAGAGCACACACAGAGCTAGACAAGATGAGAACTTGAGGTTAAAAAGTATACAAATTGTAAAAAAAATTTTTTTTTGAAAATAACAGATCGTTTCGCTAGATAAGACCTTTCTTTCCTCGACTGTGATCGTTTAGAGCCATTTGAAGCTGCATTTTGGAAGTTCAAACTCGGGGGCACCATAGAAGTCCATTATATGGAGAGAAATCCTGAAATGTTTTCCAGAAAAAACATAATTTCTTTACGACATGAAGACATGAACATCTTGGATGACAAGGGGGTGAATCTGTAAATTCTTATTCTGAAAGTGAACTACTCCTTTATTAAATCTGAAAATAAACAAAAGCTGCATAGAAATATATATATTTTAAAAATGTCTGAAAGGCATATTATATGATAAGGGAATTAATTTAAATGACAAATTGCCTCTTGGTCCGTTAGAAAAAAACTATTTTACCGTAAGTGATGTTGTGGTTCATTTCCGCTCGGCGGAGAGACTCATCCAAAACTTCATACATCAGCTCACTGTTGCTAAAAAAATGAATACATACATTTTACATTTCAGATGAAGCATGCACTTTTTGAATCCCAGTTTTAGCACATAATGTCTGTATACGGATTGGCACGCATCTCGTATTTGCATCCATTGGTACCTTTGGTCCTCTTTCCCGAGCAGCGAGAGGATCCTGAGCAGCTGGATCTGTAGCCACGGCGCAGGAACATTGTGGTAGTTAAAATCCACCGGGAGTTTCCCACCCACCACCTGCTTCAGGATGGTGACGAAACTACCTGTCAGGTCCTTATAGCCGTCTGGACTCTCCTGATAAAAGAGAAAAACATAAGATGTGACGACAAGCCAGTTTTCCCTAATGAAGTAAGGGATAATCAACGGTTTGCCGTGCGTTAAAGGATTTTAAATGCACGACGTGGAGGCTAATAACCGCCCGACGCGAAGCGGATGGTGGTTGCCTCCGCGAAGTGCATTTTAAATCCTTTAACGCACGGCAAGCCGTTGATTATCCCGCTTATTCCATGGTTATAGACAAATTAAAACTAGGATTGATATTTGCAGCGCAAAATTTGACTGAATGGATAAAAAGACGGTTATTTTCGTCAGTTATGACACGCAGCTCTAGCATTCTGGCCGCTTCAAATCAGACTCAGAGATTAAATAGTCCGGTAAAAATCACATTTATTTGAATGAAATATAGCATTTGTTTCAGTAGATTATCGATCGACCAAGAGAGAGTGTGAAGGCAAGAGAGATGACAGTTGTGAGTGTGCGTAACGTTACAACGTTACAATTCATTCAAAAACAGCAGTTCTCTTACTAGAGGGAACGAGTACTGCGTAAGAAGTATCTTACGCTAGGGGAAAATCCTTTTCTGCGAGATATTGAAGCCAAAAATTATCCTTAATTTTGAAATAATGTAAAGCGCGTTGCAGCAGCATACAGACATAGGCGAAACAGCTTGCGCGCCTATTGGCTGCTCTGCGGCAACTGCAGCAGCCTATTAGAGCGAGGCCTGACGCGACGCCAGATCCAATGGGGGCATTTCGCGCCCTTTGCGTCGCTTCGCGCCCTTTTCGTAGCTTCCCGCCTAAAAGGGCGTGGTCTAGGCCTATAAATATCGCTCATAGGCAGCTATTATCTGATTTTTCATCCTTCACGCGAAGCACACGCATCGCTGGAGCCGGATAGAAGCCGCCGTTTGACTGCAAGCATCTCAGCGGGACGAGCCACTGAAGCTGCTGGCCACGCCGCCTTCCGTGCCTTCCTGCTGCGCTTTCCGGCGCTAATATCCTTTTATTAAATAAGTGTGTGTTGCCGCTGCAATACACACTTCTCACAAAAGAGCAAAAGCGTCTTTCTAAAGATGTCTTCTTGCGGCTCATGTCGAGCCACACTCAGTGACGGGGACCGCCACGATATCTGCGTTTCCTGCCTGGGTGAGGAGCACGCAGTGAACGCGCTCGCTGAGGGCGGCTGCCCTCAGTGCGAACTACTGCCATTAGCGACTCTGAGGACTCGCGTGGCATCCTTCGCTGAACCTGCTCCCCCGCCCGCCGCGGTGTCGCGCCGTAAAAAGCGCCGTGCCCAGCGGGCTCCGGAACTCCCCCTCAGTCGACAAAGCTCGCCGGTTCGCCCGCCAGCTTCACCGATCTCGTCACCCCCCGTCTCGGAGGTTAAATGGCCGCGGTCTGCCGCCGTTTGCTTCGACGCTGCTGACGAAGGGACTGTCATGGAGGAGGAGGAGGATTCCTGCTCTATTCTGGCGTCGTGCAGTGAGGACTGGGAGAGCTCTGCGGACCTCGCTCCCCCCGCGCACGCCCCGTCAGGTACGAGAGCATCAATTGAGGCAGAATTGATGAGGATCCTCACACAGGCCACGGCGAGCCTTGGCCTCGAGTGGTCCTCACCAGAGCAGCCCGCTCACAACCGGTTGGACGGCTGTTTCCTGCCAAAAGGGGAGCGCGCTTCAAACGCATCGAAACCGGCGCCTTTTCTTCCTGAGCTACATGAAGAACTGGCTAAGTCCTGGAGCGCCCCCCACTCTACGAGAGTGCGCCCTACCTCTTCTCTTGCGTTCTCTGCTGTAGACGGCGCCGAGAAGAGAGGGTACCTCTCAATGCCGCCGGTCGAGGAGGCGATTGCAGCCCACTTGTGCCCGCCCTCCGCTGGACGGCGTGCCAAGTCGGCGCTGCCCTCAAAAGCCTGTCGCCAAACGTCAAGCCTGCTCCGCCGCGCGTACACCGCCGCTGGGCAGGCCGCGTCAGCGTTGCACACTATGGCCACGCTGCAGATTTTCCAGGCTGACCTCCTCCGAAAGCTGGATGAGGAAGGCTCTGAAGCGATCTGTGTGCCGGACCTAAGAAGCGCCACGGACCTCGCTCTCCGCGCTACAAAGTCCGCAGCACAAGCCATGGGACGTAACATGGCCGCGCTTACGACAACCGAGAGGCATCTGTGGCTGACGCTGTCAGAAATGGCCGAGTCCGAACGCACCGCGTTCCTCGACGCCCCACTCTCACCTGCTGGCTTGTTCGGATCTTCGGTAAAGAATTTTGCAGAGAGATTCGCAGAGGTACAGAAAGCGTCTCAGGCGATGAGGCACTTTCTGCCGAAGCGTTCTAGTTCTGCTGCCGGCCGTGGAAGACCGCCCGCGCAGAACTCACGAACCCAGCCTCAGCCTCAGCCCGCCGCAGCAGCGTCACCGAATGCAGGGCGCGAGACCGCGTTCTCGCTCTTCTGGCCGCCGTCCCGTTGGGCGCGGCTCGAGACCCAGAATTGAGCTAAAGCCGGAACCTCCGAAGCTGTCCTAGCAAAGCTAGGAAAAAGACGGTGTACGAGTCCCGCTGTCGCCGGACCCCCACCAAAGGTATTTGCTCGTTCAGTTCCAAGAAATGTGACTGTGTATTTTGTGTATTTTGCAGCCAACAAACCGGCTCTGTCGCCCGTTTGCCTGTACTCAAAAGCCGTTTTCACGGCTACCCAGATAAATCCAAAAAAGAGTGTATTTTCTGGTGTCCCGGCCACGGCCGATGGTGTTTCACGTGTCAGAATGCCCACACCTCAGTGCCCATTTCTACACACAAGCACACCCTGTCTCACAGGTCAAGCGCGCATAAAATCGACTCGTATCGATTGCGCTTCACAACCGGCCACGGCCGATGGTGTTTCAAGTGTAGTCAAAATGCCCACTCAGTGCCCATTTCTACACACAAGCACAACATGTCATACAGACCCTGCGCACATAAAATCGGCTCAGATCGATTGCGCTCCTCATGTGATAGACGTGCCCACTTCACAGTGCCCACAGACATCACATCACGCACGTCAAAAGGTTTCCGTAAAAGCGAAACTAACGTGCATGCAGGCGAACGGTGTTTGCAGTGTGTTAAATGTGCCTGTTGCCACACGACCACATACACACACAGACATAATAGTTCCCGCTATCAGCGTGCCCCACGCCTCGAATGTCACGAGCACGTCTCTGGTGCCACAGCACTCCGAAACCACTCCGTTACGGATAGAACGGAGCGCGTTTCGTATTCAACCTCTAGCTATTCATGCAAACGCATGGGAAAAGCTTCCAGGGGTTTCGAAATGGGTGCTGGACATTATAAAAGGAGGCTATTCGCTACAGTTTCACCGACGCCCGCGCCGCTATACAGCGCGCGTCGAAACCACAATGCAGACAGAAGCAGCACACCTGCTTCGAGCCGAAGTGACGAAACTATTGAGCAAAGGGGTCATAGAGCCCCTCTCTCAAACTCAAAGCGAAGGAGGGTTGTACAGCAGATATTTCCTGGTACCGAAAAAAGACGGGGGTCACAGACCCATATTAGATCTAAGGCAACTGAACAAAGCGCTGGTGAAGCGTCGGTTCAGGATGCTCACGACCAGAAAAATCCTTGCGCAAGTTCGCCAAGGAGACTGGTTCGTGTCAGTGGATCTGAAAGACGCGTATTTTCAAATACAGATAGCGTCACGTCACAGGCGATTTTTGAGATTCGCCTTCGAGGGCCAGGCATATCAGTACACAGTCCTGCCGTTCGGTTTGTCCCAGGCACCCCGTACATTTACAAAGTGCATGGACGCAGCGCTCGTTCCTCTCAGACTGAAAGGCGTGCGCATACTGAACTATTTGGACGATTGGCTGATTCTAGCGCAGTCTCGCTCAGTGCTTGTACAGCATACGACCATGTTACTCGATCACCTCGAGGATTTGGGTCTAACAGTCAATTGGGCGAAGAGCTCACTGTCCCCCAGTCAGAAAACTTCCTTCCTGGGCACAGAATTGGACTCGCTGTCAATGATAGCGCGGCTGTCACCACAGCGCGCAACAGACATTCAGCGCACAGCGGGCTCGTTCCGCTGCGGCGCGTCTGTCCCGCTCAAACAATTTCAGAAAATGCTGGGTCTCATGGCCTCAGCGTCATCAGTTCTGCAGCTGGGTCTGCTGCGTATGCGTCCACTGCAGTTCTGGCTGAAAGCGCGCGTCCCGCGTCAAGCGTGGGCGCCCGGTCGGCTTCGTATCACGGTCAATCAGAAATGTGTCACAGCCCTGAAGCCGTGGAAAGCAGTCGACTGGTACCAGTCAGGTGTAAGCCTGGGGACTTTCTCGAGAGTAAAAGTGGTGTCTACGGACGCG
This sequence comes from Garra rufa, assembly GCF_049309525.1. Lineage (NCBI taxonomy): Eukaryota > Metazoa > Chordata > Actinopteri > Cypriniformes > Cyprinidae > Garra > Garra rufa. The sequence continues at coordinate 21,583 of NW_027394279.1, read as the reverse complement.
TCAACCTCGGGATGGGGGGCTCTGCTCGAGGGCAGACCGTCTTTTGGCCAGTGGTCAGAACGGGAAAAGCTCCTACATATCAACTGCCTCGAAATGCTGGCAGTACGGAACGCGCTGACGCGCTTCTGTCCCCAAATAAAAGGAAACCATGTACTAGTCCGCTCGGACAACATGTCAGTGGTTTCCTATATAAATCGCCAGGGCGGTCTCAGGTCCAAAAACCTATACAGACTGGCAGAACGCCTCCTGGTATGGGCTCAGCGCAACCTGCGCTCGCTGAAAGCAGCGCATGTGCCGGGGCTTCTGAACATAGGGCCAGACAGACTGTCCAGGAACAATGTTCCAGCAGGCGAATGGTCTCTACACCCACAGACAGTACAACTACTGTGGAAAAAATTCGGCAAAGCGGAAGTAGACCTTTTTGCGTCTCCGAACAACGCTCACTGTCAGGAATTTTACTCAAAAAGCAGAGACGCGCTGGCCCACGAATGGCCCCGCCGTCATCTCTATGCTTTCCCCCCCGTCTCTCTCCTACCTCAGGTGATAGAGAGGGTCAGGGAAAAAGGATGTTCAATACTGCTGATAGCGCCGTTTTGGGAAAATCAGCCCTGGTTCCCAGCGCTGATGCAGCTGACGAGCACCGCCCCGTGGCCGATACCAGTGAGGAGAGACCTTCTCTCTCAGGCCAGCGGCTCGATTTGGCACCCTCACCCAGAGCTGTGGTCCCTTCATGTCTGGGCCACCAGCGAATATATGATGAACTCCCAAAAGGAGTATTAAACACGATCACGCAGGCTAGAGCCCCTTCTACGAGACGGCTCTATTCCTCAAAATGGTCAGTGTTTTCGGGCTGGTGCGCAGCCCGCGGCTTGTCACCCACTAACTGTGGTGTGATGGAGGTGCTTTCCTTCCTACAAGAGCTGCTGGACAAGGGCAGAACCCCGTCCACGCTCAAAGTCTATGTGGCGGCTATAACGGCGTTTTCGAGCGCAACGTTAGGTCAGTCAATAGGAAGGAACGATTTAGTTATTCGCTTCCTGAGGGGAGCTAGAAGACTAAATCCCCCCCAGACCTCCCTCAGTCCCCGTATGGGACCTTTCTGTGGTACTAGAGGCCATGAAAGGTGGACCATTCGAGCCTCTGCAGACGATTGATTTGAAATACCTGTCTCTTAAGACTGTGTTTCTGCTGGCTCTCGCTTCAGTGAAGCGCATAGGGGATTTGCACGCACTTTCTGTGAGCGCGACGTGCATGGAATTTGGACCTAATGACTCTAAAGTCATACTCAAACCCAAGCATGGTTACGTTCCAAAATCACTCAACACACCGTTCAGGGCACAGGTCATCGCGCTGTCAGCCCTACCGGTCAATGATGAGGAAACGGACGCGAACCTCCTATGCCCAGTCAGGGCATTAAGAGCTTACGTGTCTCGCTCGTCTGCTTTTAGACAGACAGATCAGCTTTTTGTTTCGTTTTACGGGCGTCCCAAGGGACTGGCCGCGTCGAAACAGAGCTTATCCAGATGGATAGTTGATGCTATTGCGTTGGCATATGCTTCCAAGGGCAAGCAGTGCCCGCTAGGTGTCAGAGCACATTCCACGAGGGGCGTGGCCTCATCGTGGGCGTGGTCGAGTGGGATTGCTTTGCAAGATATTTGTACGGCGGCGGGCTGGGCCTCTCCGTCTACATTTATAAGGTTTTACAACCTGGAGGTTCCCGCCTTACAGGCCAGATTGCTGTCAGTCTAGATGTTCAGTGTTGTCTGACCTGATGTTATCAGCTCGGAATGCTGCGTCTACTGAGCACAGCTCTAGGGTCGACAGTGAAAGTAATAGCACAAGATGTGTCTGGGCAAACTGTGTGATGACCCTTATTCTTACGTCAGCTCAGGCCGTAACCCCGCCCTGTATGTACGTTTACTCAGCGTCTGAGTGACGCTGCACTATGTGGAAGAGTGCGGCGTTGCCCCTCCCTCTTCCCCGGACTCCCTGTGAGTTCTATAGGTGATTATGAACTGTATGAACCCCGGGTTTTCGCCCTTGGGTCTTTGGTGTCAGATCTCAGCATGCACGGCGTTTTACACTGGGTCCCCTAGCGTAAGATACTTCTTACGCAGTACTCGTTCCCTCTAGTAAGAGAACGTACTCGGTTACTTACGTAACCTCGGTTCTCTCTAGAGAGGGAACGAGTACTGCGTATCTTGCCGTGTATGCGCACGCTCTGGTTGCTTTGATGATGAAAAACCAGATAATAGCTGCCTATGAGCGATATTTATAGGCCTAGACCACGCCCTTTTAGGCGGGAAGCTACGAAAAGGGCGCGAAGCGACGCAAAGGGCGCGAAATGCCCCCATTGGATCTGGCGTCGCGTCAGGCCTCGCTCTAATAGGCTGCTGCAGAGCAGCCAATAGGCGCGCAAGCTGTTTCGCCTATGTCTGTATGCTGCTGCAACGCGCTTTACATTATTTCAAAATTAAGGATAATTTTTGGCTTCAATATCTCGCAGAAAAGGATTTTCCCCTAGCGTAAGATACTTCTTACGCAGTACTCGTTCCCTCTCTAGAGAGAACCGAGGTTACGTAAGTAACCGAGTACGTTTTACCACCCCGTTGCTGAGGATAATGTAGCGATCTAGTATCTATGCTATTTTAATAAGGATCGCAAGCAAACGCTGACAAGAAGTTTATGTATGTGCGCAGCACAATGCGATCTCCGACCTCTCTCTCTCTCTCTCTCTCTCTGTGCTTTTGCGTGCATCAATTAAAGCAGCGCATTAATATAGAACGGTGATTAAACTGACTTGGAACTACCTGTGCATTAAACGGTTTTACTGCACACCTGCCAGCCAATCAGAATCCAGTATCCAGACATTCCATGGAATAAAGTTAAATATTGCATGATGGGACAAAATCACAGCCAATCAGAATATATTTAATGTTAAATATAGATTTGCACATAGCAAAGTTATGAAAAAAACTTGGCATAAAATGCATAAAGATGTTCACTTTGGCTCAGTTTCATAATACCCTATCTATAAATACTGATATTTGGCGATCATACAGTATGTTACAGACTGACCATGATCAGCTGTAGGTAAATGTGTAAGGATGACGTCATGACACCCGGGTCTTTGTCGCACAGGGCCTTTCGAAACTTGGCATGAATGTGCTGGACTTGATTTGGAGCAATGAGATAAAACTTGTACAACGCCAGGACCGCTTTCCTCCGAATGATCTCCCTTAGACAGAGAAAGAAAGACAATAATATAAGTTATTATTAAACTGAGAATCACATTGCCCAGTATACACACATATTTACCAACATCCAATATTTTTGCTGTAAGAGTGGACACGGACCAATTTTATTTTTCTGGCTTCCGGTCTCATCCGTGTCCAGCTATTTTTAGCTGTACAAGACAGCTTGTTTTGCTGCTTGATATTGCAAATTGGTCTATCTTACCATATTATTGTAATGTATTTTTTAAACTGGATAACTGGTTATTAGTTTATTAATACTGCAATTTCTGTTAAATCTGGTTTAATGCATGAATACGTATTTAACAGGAAACAGCGGTGTTCACAGGTAAACTACTTCTTAAATTAGTACTAACATAATATTAAAACATATGCCATATTTTATTTATATAAAAAGCTTTATTAATGTTGTTATCATTATTATTAATGGTAATAATAATTTGTAAATGGTGCTTAGTTATTCTTATAAAAAAGCCAAAATAAAACATGGTGGTTATTGGGCACTTATTGTTTTAGTTAAACATTTTTTTTAAGATTTAAGATTTTGTTAACTGAAATATTGCTGGAATAAAATCAAATATTACACGAAAAACTAAAGTTGTTTTGGCAGTGCTAAGTATTAAATGACTAAAAGTGACATAAAAACAAAATTAAACTATATAGAAATATAGAAAAAAATAAAAATTACAAAAGCATACATAATTACTAAAACCTTTAAATGCAAGTCAAAAATATAAAAGCTAATTTAAAATACTACTATAAAATATCACTAGAATATTATAAATAATAAAAATAACACTGGTTGTAAAGGAGACCTTTTATATGTGACCCTGGACAACAAAATCAGTCATAAGGTTAAATTTGACAAAACTGAGATGTATACATCACATGAAAGCTCAGTAAATAAACTTTCTATTGATGTATGGTTTGTTGGGATAAGACAATATTTGGCCGAGATACATCTATTTGAAAATCAGAAATCTGAGGGTGCAAAAAAATCAAAATACTGAGAAAATCACTAGAGGTCGACCGATATTGGTTTTTACCGATACCGATAGCTAGGTTGGACCACACTGGCCGATACCGATTAATTAACCGATAGTTTTTGAAAATGGATACTTAACGGCAACTAAAATAGTGCTCTACTATTAAAAAAAATAAATACTAAACCATACTTTGTAAATAAATAAAAATATTAATATTAATTATATATTGATCATTAAAGTTATTTCATAGTTCATTAATGTTAACAAAATAAACTTCAAAATTTAACAATATTACAGTAAATGTTGAAATTAACAGACTCTAACAAGGAACAATACTTCTATTCTACAGCTTTCATCAATCTTAGTTGATGTTACAAATGGGCTCATTGTAAAGGGGTGTGAATCTTTACATTTTAACAATATGTAAAATTGCAGGTTTTATGCCTTTTGTTTATATTTGGAATCTCTGTATGTCGGTACTGCCATCTTAAAAATTAAGATTCAATTTAATTACTTATTACTTATTTTCAATATCAACTAAATATAACCATGCGTCATATTCTCCGTTTTCAATATTACTGCACATGGCTACATTTTCATTTACATTTTATATCAAATAGATTTTTCCATTATATAAGCAGCCTACTTTTTTTTTTAAACAATTACTTATTTAAAATAAGTGTTCTTTTTTCTTTATCATTTGATTATTACCGATGAGATCGTAGCAGCAGCTTCTTTAACAGGCTGCATTAAAACGAATGCACAGATCTATTTCGATATATCAAATGTTTTGTCCTGCTCTGAAAACATATCTGCCTGTGTGTACTGTACATCAGTTTCGTATAAAAGTATTCGAAAATGCCAGTGCATTTAACCGCATCCACAATCGAGCTTTTTAGGACGAACAAACCCAAAGCACAAGTGAAACTCTGTCAGTGCGCGAGTTTAGAGCATCTAATAGTACTGCATTACAAACGGCAGAAATGAAGGCATATGTAAAGTAAAAAACTCCGGTTAAAAGTTCACACTGTCAAACAATACACATGTAGCTCACAGTGCAAATCCTGTGCAATGAAGCCCGCCGCGTCTCTAGCGCGCACACGTGCCATATGCGAGGAAAACACAAGCTCATTGAAGAGAGGATTGCGATGCATCGGAGAATCCTTTTTTTCACCCACCCTTAATGAAACCGGACAAATGTGCAGCGCTGGGTTGCGCGGATAACTTGCAGGTATCACAAACACACACAGGACACGTTGTGTAGTTCAAGCAGAAATCTAAAACAGTTTATTTATTCACCAAAACGGGCAAATGTTTACTTCAAGAATGATAAAAAAGCGGCAAAGGTTAGATTAAAGAACAGATCAAACCGAAAGAGAAAGTGCGATCTATATCGTCAATTGCAGAAACAATTTCTTTTCTGTTTTACATTTATGTTTAAATATTATTTGTTTTGTTTCAGTTTAATATGTTAATTACGAAAGAAGTTTGTGTAATTTGTAAATTTCATAAAGGACGTGGAATGAATTGTACGGCAATACGCCGGGAGAATTGGAGAGGGTCAGACACAATTTTTGACCACTTTGTACGTTTTTATTTGCTGAAAATCCCTTCTTAAACGAATTTCGTTTTCTATAATTTTTATCTTAATTTTTAATATATATTTTTGTTGATCAGTTATTAAAATCAAATAAGAACAGGAAAATGGCATTGTAAAATAAAGTGCGTATCTACCATGCTTCCGCTGCCAGACGAAAAGGCTAAAACATTAATTATAGCTCTATATGAAGAATACAGACTTTATTAGAGCTACAGAAATAAAAAAATATTTTGCTTAAATGCACAATACTCAATCTTCCAGCCCAGGGTCAAGTCTTAATCAACATTAACAATGATTTGGGACAGATCTGTAATGTAAAACTATGGCGCGCTGTGACTCGGCAGGATTCTGTCGGCTGATTCGGGCTGAATGAACACAGTTTGCTTTCTCAGGTCACGTCTTTAAATCTGCAACTTTGCTGGCTAACAATATCACCAGCTGGATATAAATCAGTACAAATATATGGTAACAATCCTGACATAAAACATTGGTCTGGGGCTTAACCTCTCATACTCTATGACAGCAGAGCAGAGCGTGAGCCGCTTCAGCAAAGAACGCAAGCCGGGAAAACTATCGGCAAGTATTTTTGCCGATAACCGATAGGTCGGCCAATCAACTATCGGTGCCGATTAATCGGCAAAACCGATACATCGGTCGACCTCTAAAAATCACCATTAAAGTTGTCCAAATTAAGTCCTTAACAATGCATATTACTAATTAAAAATTACATTTTGATATATTTATAGTAGGAATTTTACAAAAAATCTTCATGGAACATGATCTTTACTTAATTTCCTAATGATTTTTGGCATAAAAGAAAAATCAATAATTTTGACCCATACCATGTATTTTTGGCTATTGCTACAAATATACCCCAGCGACTTAAGACTGGTTTTGTGCTCCAGGGTCACATATGTGACAATGGACCGCAAAACCAGTCATAAGGGTCCATCTTTGGAAATTGACATTTATACATCACCTGAAAGCTGAATAAATAAGCTTTCCACTGAAGTTAAGAGAGGACAACATTTGGCCAAGATACAACTATTTGAAAATCTGGATCTAAATATTGACAAAATCCCCTTTAAAGTTTTCGAAAAGAAGCTCTTAGCGATGCATATTACTAATCATAAATTAAATTTTGATATATTTATGGTAAAAAATTTACTGAATATCTTCATGGAACATGATCTTTACTTATTACCTAATGATTTTTGGCATAAAAATCGATTATTATGACCCAAACAATATATCTTTGGGACTTTGGCTATTGCTGCAGGACTGGTTTTGTGGTCCAATGTCACATATTATATACGAAAGCCTTATTAATATGGCGCAAATAAGTAATATCTTGTGTATATTGTGTAGGAGTGAACCTCTCTGGCTCTGGCTTACTTTGGATGCGACAGCTTGTCTTCTACCAGAGGAAGGACAGCAGGTATCATGTCTTTGGGAAACACCTGAGCTACAACAGTCAACGCCATGCACGCTTCAATGAGGTTAGTGCTCTGAAGATCCTGTCACACATGCATGAGACGTTCAGACATACAACTTACATAACAGGTCCACGATTGAAGGTAATCAGAACCAAGCTCACCTTTAATACTGTGTTCACCAGCAGCAACAACAATTCATGGCCTTCATTAAGGAAAAGAGACACTGCAAGGTACCCTGCGACCATAAAAGAGATGAAAATCATACACATTTGAAACCACAGGTAATGTTTTTCATTAAGAATCTCCATATGAATTCTGGAGATCTGACAATTACAAAATAACTATAATACCTATAGAAACACAGTGCAAACGTACCCACTCTCTTCTCCAGTACGCTGCCTTGCTGGGCCAGTTTGATGGCGTGAATGTAGGTGAAGGAAGCGTCGTATCCCAGCATCTCACAGTACATGGCCCGAACCATGATCTCTCTCATCTGCTTCTGTAATATTCACACAGAGGTCAAATAATGAGCTTCTGAGTGACTAGTGATTACGGTAACGTCTGTATTGCTCACCATGGTGGTGTTGGGAGATGAAACCTGCTCTTTCATGGCAGACAGCTCCTGTTTGATGAGGTTCTCCTCCTCCTGCAAATGTGGATAAAATAAGATCATGCTTTAAAATCAAGAGCTCTGCATTGCATTTTTTAATTATCTATACAATACCAGTCAAAAGTTTTTGAACAGTAAGGTTTTTAATGTTTTTAAAGAAGACTCTTCTGCTCACCAAGCCTGCATTTATTTGATTTTAAAGTACAGCAAAAACTGTAACATTTTTAAACAATTTTACTATTTAAAATAACTGATTTATATTTGAATATGCTTTAAAATGTTATTTATTCCTGTGATTTCAAAGCTGAATATTTGGCATCATTACTCCAGTCACTGGATCCTTCAGAAATCAGAAATCATTCTAATATTCTGACTTGATGCTCAAAAAAAACCATTTATTATTATTGATATGTTGAAAACAGCTGAGTAGATTTTTTTCAGGTTTCTTTGATTAATAGAAAGTTCAGAAAAACAGCATTTATAAAAATAGAAATCTTTTGTAACGTCTTTACAATCACTTTTGATCAATTTAACGCATCCTTGCTAAATAAAAGTGTTCATTTCTATAATTTCTGTAATTTATTGTAGATAAATGCTGATAGTTGGATCTTTCCATTCATCAAAGAATCCTGAAAAAAATGTAAATATTGATAATAATAATAACAATAACAATAAAAATGTTTTTAACCAGCAAATCAGCATATTAGAATGATTTCTGAAGGATCGCGTGACACTGAAGACTGGAGTAATGATGCTAAAAATTTAGCTTGTTCACAAAAATAAATTACTTTAAATTATTTTGAAATATATTCAAATAGAAAGCAGTTATTTTAAATAGTAAAATATTTCACAATATTACTGATTTTGCTGTATTTTGGATCAAATAAATGCAGGCTTGGTAAGAAGAAAAGAATATTTAAAAAAAAAATCTTTTGTCTGGAAGTGTACATTATACTAAATAGTTTTTAGTATTATTATTTATTTTGCTAGTGGCCACTTTTTGCTGTTCACTTTAGTTATTGCTATTAATATTTCACAATTTTATATATATATATATATATATATATATATATATATATATATATATATATATATATATATATATATATATATATATATATTTATTATTTTTTATTACATCATTATATAGTAACTAAACAGAAAATTGAAATTGCAAATAAACAGAAAATAATATATTACAGTAAATTACATTATATATAATAGTATTAAATCATGGATATAAAAATATATAATAATATATAAAGAGTTCATTTGCAAAAACAGATAAACAGATAGTTTAAAAAAAATAAAAAAAAATCGTGTTTTTTATTTTGCATTCCAAGTAATATCAATCAAACTGCAGTTGGGTTGTTTTAATTAAATAACAATAACGTTTTCTGTTTTTTTTTTTTTTTTTTTTTTGCAAATTAACTCTTCATATAATTTTAAATATTTACGATGATGTAATATAGTTTATTTACCGTTTAATTCATTATTATTATTTATGAAAATACAAAATAAAATATTCCGTGCAATAAATTAATCTGAAATCATGAAATTAGAAATATAAAATTGTATGTTTTCTACTAGATAAACTGTACTGTACGCCACTAAAAGCGACACCACTGTCACTACTTAACGTAACCTGTACCTGACATGTCAGTATCTATCGTTATATTTACGCTATGCCTCTGCTGTTCTTTTATTAATAATCGAATCTATAACTCACATGTTTAGATGTCAGTTCTGTGATGCTCTTGATGAGTTGTCTCAATCTGTTGTTGATTTTAGCAGCTCCAGTTTGAGAATCAAACAAACCCGGCAGAGCAGTGAGAGTTTTCTCCACAACATCACTCATTTCAGCACGACAACACAGACGACCAGATTATGAGACACAACCGAGACCCTACATGAAGATAAATGCACTACAACAGGAGAAATACCTTCAAAACACTTATATTACAGTCAAAACACACAGTATGAAAACACAAACCATCATGACTAGACTTTCTCGCCGCCTACCGGAAATACGCTGTGGTTTTCAAAATAAAAGTTCCTCGGGTGCGTTTACCGTTTCACTAAAATATTAATCCTAATAATAATAATAATAATAATAATAATAAAACTATATTAATATTATAAAGACAACTAAACTTTAAAAACGATATAATTTATTGACGTTTAGATCGTTCTATTCAATGTATTTATTTATCTATTGACAACACAATAAATAACAGTTTTTCTAAACAGTAGAAATCGGAGAACAAATTTTGTGTTTTAGATTTTAAAGCCTTTTTACTAATTAATTAATTTATTCGAAGTAAAATGAAACAGTAATTTTATCACATTTAGTAAATGTAAAAAAACAAACATTTAAGCTAAATAATTCAAAATTAATAATTAATTAAAAAATACCGGTAACTAACGCAATAAAACACTATGAAAACATAACACAATAAAAATGATTTATGAAAATTAATAAGTTTTCTATAATGAAAATTAAAAGTTTTCTGTTTCTGCAAATGAACTCTTTATATAATTTTAAATATTTGCTATTATGTAATATACTTTTTTATTATTATACTTGTTTTTATTATATTATACTTTGTTTAATTCATTATTATTATTATTTCTGAAAATACTAATCTAAACAAATTTTGTATTTTCGATTTTAAAGCCTTTTTACTAATTAATTAATTTATTTGAAGTAAAATAAAACAGTAATTTTTATCACATTTAGTAAATGTAAAAAAAACATTTAAGCTAAATAATTCAAAATTAATAATTAATTAAAAAATACAGATAACTAACACAATAAAACACTATGAAAACATAACACAATAAAAACATGATTTATGAAAATTAATAAGTTTTCTTTAATGAAAATTAAACGTTTTCTGTTTCTGCAAATTAACTCTTCATATAATTTTAAATATTTACTATTACGTTATATACCCTTTTATTATTATACTTGTTTTTATTATATTATACTTTGTTTAATTCATTATTATTATTATTTATGAAAATACTAATCTAAGCAAATTTTGTGTTTTAGATTTAAAAGCCTTTTTTGTTAAATAATTAATTTATTTACAGTAAAATACAACAGTTATTTTAGCACATTTAGTAAGTGTAAAAAAATATATATATTTAAGCTAAATTATTCAAAATGATTTTTTTCTAACTTTACATTTTTGGAAACTGTCTCTGTAATAACTTTTCTGAACAGTTATTTAACAGTTATAAAAAAAGTAATGAATGATCTAATAAACAACAGCAACTTCATGAAATGCACATTAATTATGAAATAAAGACACAAAATGCCTTTCAGTGTTTACAATCCATTTATTTGGTTTAGAAGGATATCTGTGATATGACAACCTATATGATATTATAGTATATACACTCTGCTACAATAAGAAAGAACAACTATAGTGACGTAATAATTAAATGACAAGCAGACCATTATGAATAAAAGAGCAGAACTAAATCTGTTAGCTTGCATATCGGAAATAGTCTCCGCTAAACAATCCCTCCTTTGTTTCAGTCATTCACAATGATTCAAGCAGTCAGTCTAGACATCAGTGTCTTTGTTGTGTCTCAACCTCATGCACAGACCTAAACAACACGGAATACATTTGGACTTTTAGATTAATGTTTCAGATAAATTATTTCTTGAATCATGATTCACACGTACAAACTACGCCATAATAGAGGGGCAATCGCTGTCATAGAAACAGAAGCCATCGACTCCATCCCATAATACCTAGCATACCTTGTGCTGTTTAGAGCTGGATGCACTACAGCTCCTCTGTATCATATACTCTACTGCACTCAACACACTATTACAGTCTGCGGTTTATCCTTGAATCCGGCTGCGGTGAGAGAAGTGAGAAATCTGATAGTGCCGGACGTCAAACGCAAGCAGTCTGAGGTTCAGCCAACGTTTAGGCCCAGATCTGGAGGAAGACAGAACAAATGTGAGACTTGCATTACGTCTACTTGCATTGTGTTTAGACAATTTCGTTCACCAACCCGTAATGTGTGATCCCAGGATCCCGAGCAGAACGCTGTCCCATCCGGAGAAACGCGGAGGGTGCTAACTCTGTTCTCATGTCCGAACAAAATGGACACGCGGGAGCCCTTTAAAACGTCCCACACGTTGATGGTGTAGTCATTGTAGCCACCAAACAGCAGCCTCCCTGAAAGATATTAGCTTACCATAATTTACTCCTTCAAAAAGCGAATCAACCTTAATTATTCTGGTATTATATATATACAGTCAAACCCAAAATTATTTTGACTTATAGTTACTGTTATTCAACCAGCAAGTTTTTTTATTAGAAATTACACAGAAGTCTCCCAAAAGATAAGGCGACGATGTACAAGAGGCATCATTGTGGAAAAAATATTACTCATTTTTTATTTACATTTGAACAAAGAGTGTCATGTCCAAAATTATTCATACCCTTCTTAAAAATCAATTGAAAAGCCTTTATTGGCTATTACAGCAATCAAACGCTTCCTATAATTGCTGAGCAGCTTTTTGCATGTCTCCACTGGTATTTTTGCCCATTCATCTTTAGTGATGAGCTCCAACTCTTTCAGGTTGGAGGGTCTCCTTGCCATCACCCTGATCTTTAGCTCCCTCCACAGATTCTCAATTGGATTTAAGTCAGGACTCTGGCTGGGCCACTGCAAAATGTTGATGTTTTTGTCTGCTAACCATTTCTTCACCACTTTTGCTGTGTTTTGGGTCGTTATCGTGCTGAAATGTCCACTGGTGCCCAAGGCCAAGTTTCTCTGCAGACTGCCCGATGTTGTTGTTGAGAATTTTGATGTATTGCTCATTTTCCATGGTGCCGTTTACTGTGATTAGGTTCCCTGGTCCACCGGCTGAAAAACACCCCCAAAACATTAGGTTCCCACCACCATGTTTGACAGTGGAGATGGTGTTCTTAGGGTTGAAGGCTTCTACTTTTTTATGCCAAGTGAAGGTTACATCATTGTAAGACCATAAAACAGAAGACCAGAAGTCTTCTTCTTTGTCCAGATGAGCATTTGCAAAGGCCAAGTGGGCTTTTGTGTGTCTTATCTGGAGAAGTGGTGTCCTCCTTGGTCTCAGTCTGTGAAACCCAGCGGTGTTCAGTGTCCGTTGGACTGTCTGCCTTGAGATGTTGCCACCAGCAGAGCCCAGATTCATCAGGATGGCCTTGGTGGTGATCCTTCGATTCTTTTTTACCTCTCTCACTATCCTCCTGGTCAGCACAGGTGTCACTTTTGGCTTTTTCGACCACGTCCTCTGAGATTTTTCACAGTGCTTGTATTTTTTTTATAATACTTTGCACTGTAGCCACTGGAACTTCAAATCATTTAGATATGGTCTTATAGCCCTTTCCTGACTTGTGAGCAGCCACAATGCGCAGCTGCAGGTCCTCAGTGAGCTCCTTTGTCTTAGCCATGACTGTCCACAAACCAACAGCAGAGAGCTTGTGTTTTTCACCTGTTGAGTTGATTAAAACAGCTGTTCCCAATGAATCAGGGTAATTAGGATGCTTTAGAACAGCTGGGACTATTTGGAATGGTATAGAACTTTGGATTTTCCCATAGACTGTGACAGTTTGCAAAAGGTATGAATAATTTTGGACATGCCACTTTTTGTTCAAATGTAAATAAAAGCTGAGAAATATTTTTTTCCACAATGATGTCTCTTGTACATCGTCTTATTATTTTTTGGGAGAAGCCTGTGTCATTTCCGGTCAGAATTTTTTTTTGCCTGGGGTTCGAATAATTTTGGGCTTGATTGTATATACATACTGCCACTCAAATTTTTTTCTTTATTTTATAATTTATTCCCGTGATGCAAAGCTGAATTTTCAGCACCATAACACCAGTCTTCAGTGTCACATGATTCTTCAGAAATCATTCTAATATGCTGATTTGTTATCAATGTTAGAAGCAGTTGTGCTGCTTAATATGTTTTTTTGGAACCTGTGATACTTTAGTTTTTTTTTTCCATCAATAAAATGTTTAAAAGAACAGCTTTTATTTAGAATAAAAATATATTTTGTAATAATATACACTACCTTTCGAAGTTTGGGGTCAGTAATTTTTTTTCTTTCTTTCTTTGAAAGAAATTAATACTTTTATTTACCAAGGATGTTTTAAATTGATAAAAAGTGACTGAAAAGATTTATATTTTGAATAAATAATGTTCTTTTTCATTTTTTATTCATCAAAGAATCCTGAAAAAAGTATCAGGATCCCAAAAATATTAAGCAGCACAACTGTTTCCAACATTGATAATAAAAGTAATAAATCAGTATATTAGAATGATTTCTGTAGGATCGTGTAATTTTAAGTTCTTTAAGTTTTATTTATAGTTTTAAGAGTTTTTCCAGGTAAAAATGTACAGGTTTAGACTTTAATTATGTGGACTGTTAATAAAGATAACGTCTATTTAAAAATTGGTTATAGATAGATATAAAGATTTAAAATAATTACAAATAAATATATCAAATTATACATTCATATTGTTTCATTGTGGTTTCTAAGACTCAGTAAAATACTACATTATTGTTAATATATCAATTTATTTTAAATAATGACATTGACAATTATTTTAAGTTATATGTTGTATATATCATGTGACACTGAAGACTGGAGTAACGATGCTAAAAATTCTGCTTTGAAAACACAGGAATAAATGACAATTTAAAATATATTCAAATAGAAAACATTTATACATATATTACAAAATTTGACTGTTTTTGCTGTACTTGTCCAATGAAATAGTAAGTTTAGGAGGAGACAATAAAAAATGTGGTTGATATTGCTCATTCATCACACTAGAAATTAAAAATATAAAATATTTCTTGTAATATGTAATAGCTTACCACTGAGGGAGAAATCCACACTAGAGGCTCCAAATATGATGCTCTCTTTAGAATAAATGGCCACCTCTCTGTCTGCCCTCAGGTCATAGAGACGACACTGTAAACACAGGAAATTAAGATTTTCATTTAAAATTATTTAACTACAATACCTATCAAACATTATGATTTTTGCATGTTTTACTAAAGTCTTTTCTGCTTACCAAAGCTGCATTTATGTGCTCAGAAATACAAAAAAAAACTTTTTTATTGTAAAATATTCTAAAATGTCATTTTTTCCTATAATTCAAAGCTGAAATTTTTAGCATCATTACTCCAGTCTTTAGTGTCACATGATCCTTCAGAAATCATTCTAATATACTGATTTGCTGCTCAAGAAACATTTATTCTTTCTATTCATCACAGAATCCTGAAAAAAATGTTTCCACAGCAGCAAAAATAGTTTTTAACATCGATAATAATAAGAACCATTATTATAACTGTGCACCAACAATAACTGAGCATTAGAATTATTATTATTATTATTATTATTATTATTTATTAGAATGGATCATGTGACACTAAAGACTGGAGTAATGATGCTGAAAATTCAGCTTTGCAAGTTTTAACTATATTTTAGATCAAATAAACGCAGCTTTGCAAGCATAAGAGATTTCACTAAAAACATTTCCTAGTCCTAATGTTTCCAAATTTTTGACATTATATCAAAAAACGCAAAAAGAGAAAAGACTCACAGTAGCGTCATCTGAGCCTGAAGCGAAAGCATCTCCGCTTGGATAGTACCTGCAGTGATAATAAAACACAAGCAGTCATGTGACTGTTTCGCTCAGTAAACACTGCTTGAAGGTGCTGCCAAAGTCCCTTTTAAGACTAGTCAGATCGGTCGATGGCCATATTAGCACTCTTCCGGGCCTTTAAGGTCTCTCGTGACATTTTGAGTGTTTACACAGACTATAAATATTGACCAGAGCCTGTAAAGGCCTTAAATGTCACTCAGCCCTCTTTGTGCTTTTTTGCTTTGACAAAACCGGAAGGGGAAAATAGGCCTGAGGACACTTACCGCACGCTGTTGATGTCTGATTCATGGGACTCAAAAGATTGGGCACACTGTCCCGTGCGCATGTCCCACACGCAAGCCTTCTTATCGCAGCCCTGAGAGACATGAGAACATGCGGGTCACTGCACAGGCATGTTAACAGCTCCATTGTGCTTGTGCTTGTGCTTGTGTGTGTGTGTGTGTGTGTGTGTGTGTGTGTGTTTGTGAGAGATCTGTGCTGCTCAAGCTGTGAACTGTTTAGAATCAAAGAACTGCTTCAGAAGAATGATTCATTCGCAAACCAGATCCGAATCTGGATACTGTTGTAAATTATTTCTTGCACAAACTAACCGCTTTTAGAAGACCTCAATATATCATCAGGAGCCATAGGTATTAATTTTGTGTTCTTTGATATGCTTTTTTTTTTGGTAGAGAAAAAAAAGTCAGAATTGCAGAAAAAAAAGGTTAGAATGGCAAGTTTTTGTCTCACAATTCTGACTTTATTTCTTGCAATTGTGATTTCATATTACGCAATTCTGAGAATAAAGTCAGAACTGCGAGTTTATATCTTACACTTCTGAGAAACTAAGTCAAAATTGCAGGATATAAACTGGTAATTGTGAAAAAAGGTCAGAATTGCACGTTTTTATCTTGCAATTTAAAGTTTATATTCCCCTATTCTGACTTTATAACTTGCAATTGTGAGTTTCTATTACACAATTCTGACTTTTGCATGAAAAAAGTCAGAATTACAAGATATAAACTTGAAAAAAAAAAACAGAGTTGTCAGAATTGCGAGTTTATTTCTTACACTTTTGAGAAACTATATCAAAATTGCAAGATATAAACTCGTAATTGTAAGAAATAAAGTCAGAATTGCAAAATAAAAACTCGCAATCCTGCTTTTTGTCTCATAATTTTGACATTATTTCTCGCAATTGCAAGTTTATATCTTGCAATTCTGACTTTATAACACAATAGGGAGTTTAATTCTGAGAAACAAAGTCAGAATTGCGAGAAAAAGAGTTTTTATTTTGCAATTTTGACTTTATTTCTCACAATTGTAGGTTTATATCCCGCTGTTTTGACTTTATAACACGCAATTGCGATTTTAATTTTCTGTGAAAAAAATAGCGAGAAAAAAGTCAGAATTGCGAGACAAAAACTCGGAATTGCGGAAAAAAGTAATTGCGAAATAAAAACTTGCAAGTCTGACTTTATTTTTCCGTAAATTCGAGTTTATATCCCACTCTTTTGACTTTATAACTATATAACTATATATTTCTCACAATTGCAAGTTTATATCTTGCAATCCTGACTTTATAATATTCAATACTGAGTTTAATTCTGAGAAAAAAAGTCAGAATTGCGGGTTATAAACTCGGAATTGCAGAAAAAAGGTTAGAATTGCGAGTTTTTGTCTCACAATTCTGGCTTTATTTCTTGCAATTGTGATTTCATATTACGCAATTCTGAGAATGAAGTCAGAACTGCGAGTTTATATCTTACACTTCTGAGAAACTAAGTCAAAATTGCAAGATATAAACTGGTAATTGTGAAAAAAGGTCAGAATTGCACGTTTTTATCTTGCAATTTAAAGTTTATATTCCCCTATTCTGACTTTATAACTTGCAATTGTGAGTTTTTATTACACAATTCTGACTTTTGCATGAAAAAAGTCAGAATTACAAGATATAAACTTGAAGAAAAAAAAACGGAGTTGTCAGAATTGCGAGTTTATATCTTACACTTTTGAGAAACTATATCAAAATTGCAAGATATAAACTCGTAATTGTGAGAAATAAAGTCAGAATTAGGGATGGGCATTTCTGATCATATTTCATTTCGATTAATCCACAGGTTTGAGAAACGAGTACTCGATTAATCAGGGGTGGAGTTTAAGCAAGGGGCAGGGCGTTTGCGTCACAGTATACAGTAAACATTTAAAAGAAATAACAGCATGAGGTGAAGCTGAAGCGCTTTTTCTACATGACGCATTGTATATAAAATTAATTCCATAGCCTAGATACATAAATATGTAAATGTTATATTACAAATTGTATTTATCTACACAAAATGCATGTGAGCTTGAACATGCCAATGATAAAGTAGCGTATGCGCTTCTCCCGTTACTTTAAAACAACGGCAACTCAAGTCATTTTCATGCCCGATCGTCGCTGATGGGTTCGAGTAATCGATTAATCGAGTACTCATGCACATCCCTAGTCAGAATCGCAAAATAAAAACTTGCAATTCTGCTTTTTGTCTCGCAATTTTGACATTATTTCTCGCAATTGCAAGTTTATATCTTGCAATCCTGACTTTATAACACATAGGGAGTTTAAATCTGAGAAAAAAGTCAGAAAGTTTTTATTTTGCAATTCTGACTTTATTTCTCGCAATTGCCAGTTTATATCCCACTATTCTGACTTTATACTTGCAATTGTGAGTTTATATCACACAATTCTGATAAAAAAAAAACAGAATTGTGAGGAAAAAAAACTTGGAATTGCAAAAAATAAACAAAACGGAATTGCGAGATAAAAACTTGCAATTCTGACTTAATTTTTTCGCAACTGAGTTTATATCTAACTATTTTTATTTCAGAACTCACAATTGTGAGTTTATATCACGCAATTCTGAGAAAAAAAAAGGTCAGAATTGCACGTTTTTATCTCCCAATTCTGACTATTTCTCACAATTACAAGTTTATATCTTGCAATCCTGACTTTATAATATGCAATAGTGAGTTTCATTCTGAGAAACAAAGTCAGAATTGCGAGAAAAAAGTGTTTTTATTTTGCAATTCTGATTTTATTTCTCACAATTGTAGGTTTATATCCCGCTATTTTGACTTTATAACACGCAATTGCGATTTTAATTCGGAGAAAAAAATAGTGAGAAAAAAGTCAGAATTGCGAGACATAAACTCGGAATTGCGGAAAAAAGTAATTGCGAAATAAAAACTTGCAAGTCTGACTTTATTTTTTCGCAAATGCGAGTTTATATCCCATTCTTTTGACTTTATAACTATATATTTCTCACAATTGCAAGTTTATATCTTGCAATCCTGACTTTATAATATTCAATACTGAGTTTAATTCTGGGAAAAAAAGTCAGAATTGCGGGTTATAAACTCGGAATTGCAGAAAAAAGGTTAGAATTGCGAGTTTTTGTCTCACAATTCTGGCTTTATTTCTTGCAATTGTGATTTCATATTACGCAATTCTGAGAAAAAAGTCAGAATTGCGAGTTTATATCTTACACTTCTGAGAAACTAAGTCAAAATTGTAAGATATAAACTGGGAATTGTGAAAAAAAAAAGTCAGAATTGCAGGTTTTCATCTCATCAAGTTTATATTCCCCTATTCTGACTTTATAACTTGCAATTGTGAGTTTTTATTACACAATTCTGGCTTCTGCATGAAAAAGTTTTAAAACTTGGATTTATATCTTACACTTCTGAGAAACTAAATCAAAATTGCAAGATATAAACTCGTAATTGTGAGAAATAAAGTCTCGCAATTGTGACATTATTTCTCGCAATTGAAAGTTTATATCTTGCAATTCTGACTTTATAACACAACTGCGATTTTAATTCTGAGAAAGAAATAGTGAGAAAAAAGTCAGATTTGCAAGTTATAAACTTAGAAGTTTAGAATTGCAAGTTTGTATCTCACAATTCTGACCGTATTTCTCGCAATTGTGAGTTTATATCACAATTCTGTGAAAAAAGTCAGAATTGTGAGATACAAACTTGCAATTACCTTTTCTACTTTTTATTCAGTGGCAGAAACGGGTTGTTTGACAGCATCACATTTTCTTTTTTGGGTGAACTATTCCTTTAAGACTATGATCTCATGTTGACTCTAAGGTAACGTAAGGTAATGTGTGACAATGGTTTGTTAACTGAGGGTTTGTGTGGCTTGTGTTTGGCATCAGCAGCTCAGTTCCAGTTCCCACCCCTGACACGAATGTGTTTCCGGTCTCAGATGGAGCCAGATCCAGACACAGCACATCAGCCGCATGTCCATGGAAGCTCTGCAGCATCTGACCGCTCTCTACATCCCAAAGAGCACATGTGCCATCACCGCTAGATGTCAGGATCTGCCATCAACAAAACCACAATCAGTCAAATGCAAGACACGGTTTCATGATTTCACCATGTTTTCAAACACACCTGCATATCAGAGTTAGTAAAGCAGCATGCGGACAGGTAGTTGGTGTGCATGGCCACGGATTTCTTCTTGGCGGCAAGGTTTTCGTTCTTGTCCAGGGATAGAGGGTACACAGAGCACTTATTGTCCAACCCACTGCGAAAAACAACATATCAGTTACTTAAGAATCTCCACTAATATTATCTCCATATTGTTGGTTTTATCTAGCAAGGATATTTTGTAATGACTAAACTTCTAATTAAAGATTAAAGTGCATCACATCACATTTAGTGGCACTAAAGGGAACTGCAAAACAAGACAGTGATTCCTAAAAACTCCTAAAGCCTTCTAGTCTTTACACAGGTTGCAAAAGCAATAATTTCGAAACTCAAATTCATGCAATTGGTTCAGCTCAAAGAGAGCGATATATGCTTACCCACAAGCCACTGCACATCCAGAGGGGGCGTAAGCACAGGCCATGACCCATGTGCAGGGCATAGTCACTGCATGCTCCTGTCAAGACATTTAATATATTAATATTTATATATATTAATCAAACCTTCAACATGTCTCATATTATCATAGTTTATTCGTTACAGTTTAGAAAATGGTAATAAAATTTGAAGAACTGTGTCAGAACAAATTTATCTTGGTAATGTCATATTACTAACAAACCACGGCTAGGTTAAAGTGTCAAATCTTAAAAATTAATAATCTTACATTTTTTAAATCAATTTTACTGATAGTCCACTGTTTGAATAATTTTGGGGTATAATATGTGTATATCCTCACTTACATAAATGGCCTATACTGTCCTGCACCCACCCGCTTATGCTCATTAAGACTGCATTTATTTGATCAAAAATACTGAAAAAAAAACATTAATACTGCAAAATCTTATTAGAATATAAAATAATGGTTTCACATCCTTGCTGAATAAAAGTAATAATTTCTTTCAAAAAAGGAAAAATACAAATTTACTGACCCCAAACTTTTGAACAGTAGTGTATATTGTTAGAAAAGGAAAATAAAAAGTATTTTAAATAGATGCTGT
Organism: Garra rufa; assembly: GCF_049309525.1. Lineage (NCBI taxonomy): Eukaryota > Metazoa > Chordata > Actinopteri > Cypriniformes > Cyprinidae > Garra > Garra rufa. The sequence goes on along the minus strand of NW_027394279.1, from coordinate 557 downwards.
CCTTTTAAATTTTTATTCATCAAAGAAAAAGATGAATCACAGGTTTCAAAAAAATATTAAGCAGCACTGTTTCTAGCACTGAATAAATCAGCATATTAGAATAATGTGAAAAAAATTCAGCTTTGATTACAGAAATACGTTTGATTTTTAATGTATATTAAAACAGAAGAACATTGTTTTAAATCTTAATATTATTTCACAATATTGTTTTTTTTTTTCTGTATTTTTGATTAAATAAATGCAGCCTTGATGTGCATTCGAATCTTATTTAAAAGACATTAAAAATCTTACTGATGCCAAACTTTTCACCAGCAGAGTATATATACAGTACAGACTTTCTCATTCAGGTGTTTTCAAACTTTTGGTCTGTACTGTAGAAATGAATTCAACTGAAAAAACTTGTGAAAAAATATCTTTCAGGTGGTCAAATAGCAAATAGTGGAGCTCTGCAGCCACCTACTGGTAAAAGTTATTTGTAGTTGTTTTTTTTTACTTTTAAAACTGGATTTTCCAAAAGATGGGCAAAAATCTTACACTAAACCATGTGAAATTATCCA